>NW_027254451.1:302500-382277 GCF_044704955.1 Pristiophorus japonicus | reverse complement strand
GAACAAACAGCTTTCTCCGCCCCCCCCCCCCCCCCCCCCGGGAACAAACGGCTTTCTCCTCCCCCCCCCCCCCGGGAACAAACAGCTTTCTCCCCCCCCCCTCCCCCCCCCCCCGGGAACAAACAGCTTTCTCCTCCCTCCCCCCCCCCGGGAACAAACAGCTTTCTCCCCCCCCCCCCCCCCCCCGGGAACAAACAGCTTTCTCCCCCCCCCCCCCCCCCCCCCCGGGAACAAACAGCTTTCTCCCCCCCCCCCCCCCCCCCCCCGGGAACAAACAGCTTTCTCCGCCCCCCCCCCCCCCCCGGGAACAAACGGCTTTCTCCTCCCCCCCCCCCCCCGGGAACAAACAGCTTTCTCCCCCCCCCCTCCCCCCCCCCCCGGGAACAAACAGCTTTCTCCTCCCTCCCCCCCCCCCCGGGAACAAACAGCTTTCTCCCCCCCCCCCCCCCCCCCCGGGAACAAACAGCTTTCTCCCCCCCCCCCCCCCCCCCGGGAACAAACAGCTTTCTCCCCCCCCCCCCCCCCGGGAACAAACAGCTTTCTCCCCCCCCCCCCCCCCCCGGGAACAAACAGCTTTCTCCTCCCCCCCCCCCCCCCCGGGAACAAACAGCTTTCTCCCCCCCCCCCCCCCCCCCCCCGGGAACAAACAGCTTTCTCCCCCCCCCCCCCCCCCGGGAACAAACAGCTTTCTCCCCCCCCCCCCCCCCGGGAACAAACAGCTTTCTCCCCCCCCCCCCCCCCCGGGAACAAACAGCTTTCTCCTCCCCCCCCCCCCCCCCCCCCGGGAACAAACAGCTTTCTCCTCCCCCCCCCCCCCCCGGGAACAAACAGCTTTCTCCCCCCCCCCCCCCCCCGGGAACAAACAGCTTCTCCCCCCCCCCCCCCCCCGGGAACAAACAGCTTTCTCCTCCCCCCCCCCCCCCCCGGGAACAAACAGCTTTCTCCTCCCTCCCCCCCCCCCCCCGGGAACAAACAGCTTTCTCCCCCCCCCCCCCCCCCCCCCGGGAACAAACAGCTTTCTCCCCCCCCCCCCCCCCCCCGGGAACAAACAGCTTTCTCCCCCCCCCCCCCCCCCGGGAACAAACAGCTTTCTCCCCCCCCCCCCCCCGGGAACAAACAGCTTTCTCCTCCCTCCCCCCCCCCCCCCCCGGGAACAAACAGCTTTCTCCTCCCCCCCCCCCCCCCCCGGGAACAAACAGCTTTCTCCTCCCTCCCCCCCCCCCCCCGGGAACAAACAGCTTTCTCCTCCCCCCCCCCCCCCCCCCCGGGAACAAACAGCTTTCTCCTCCCCCCCCCCCCCCCCCCGGGAACAAACAGCTTTCTCCCCCCCCCCCCCCCCCCGGGAACAAACAGCTTTCTCCCCCCCCCCCCCCCCCGGGAACAAACAGCTTTCTCCTCCCCCCCCGCCCCCCCGGGAACAAACAGCTTTCTCCTCCCCCCCCCCCCCCCGGGAACAAACAGCTTTCTCCTCCCCCCCCGCCCCCCCCGGGAACAAACAGCTTTCTCCTCCCCCCCCCCCCCCCCCGGGAACAAACAGCTTTCTCCTCCCCCCCCCCCCCCCCCGGGAACAAACAGCTTTCTCCTCCCCCCCCCCCCCCCGGGAACAAACAGCTTTCTCCTCCCCCCCCCCCCCCCCCCCCCGGGAACAAACAGCTTTCTCCCCCCCCCCCCCCCGGGAACAAACAGCTTTCTCCCCCCCCCCCCCCCCGGGAACAAACAGCTTTCTCCCCCCCCCCCCCCCCCCGGGAACAAACAGCTTTCTCCCCCCCCCCCCCCCCCCGGGAACAAACAGCTTTCTCCGCCCCCCCCCCCCCCCCCCCCGGGAACAAACGGCTTTCTCCTCCCCCCCCCCCCCCCGGGAACAAACAGCTTTCTCCCCCCCCCCCCCCCCGGGAACAAACAGCTTTCTCCTCCCCCCCCCCCCCCCCGGGAACAAACAGCTTTCTCCTCCCCCCCCCCCCCCCGGGAACAAACAGCTTTCTCCTCCCCCCCCCCCCCCCCGGGAACAAACAGCTTTCTCCCCCCCCCCCCCCCCCCCGGGAACAAACAGCTTTCTCCCCCCCCCCCCCCCCGGGAACAAACAGCTTTCTCCCCCCCCCCCCCCCCCCCGGGAACAAACAGCTTTCTCCCCCCCCCCCCCCCCCCCCGGGAACAAACAGCTTTCTCCCCCCCCCCCCCCCCCGGGAACAAACAGCTTTCTCCCCCCCCCCCCCCCCCCCGGGAACAAACAGCTTTCTCCCCCCCCCCCCCCCCGGGAACAAACAGCTTTCTCCCCCCCCCCCCCCCCCCGGGAACAAACACCTGCAGCATTCTCCGTGCCTGAAGCACTTTCACACAGGTAGGAAGATGGTTTATTTAATCTTTTCTTTGCTTATAAATGTTTATTCAGGTTGGATTTATTTGTATAATATTTGTAGAAGTATAAATAAGGATTTATTGTAGAATTTACTGACTTCCCTTCCCCGCCCCCCCCCCTCGTTCCCGACGCCTAATTTGTAACCTGCGCCTGATTTTTTAATGTGTAGACAAGATTTTTTCAGCTCTACAAAAATCTTCACTTGCTCCATTCTAACTTAGTTCGGAGTACGTTTTCACTGTGGAAACTTTGAAATCAGGCGTCAGTGGCCGGACACGCCCCCTTTTGAAGAAAAAATTCTGTTCCAAAGTGTAACTGTTCTTTCTACCTGACTGGAACTGCAGAATTGCAATTTCTAAGATAGTCCGTTCTCCACCAGTTGCTCCTAAAAATCAGGCACAAATCATGTGGAAACTTGGGCCCAAAGAATCTTCTCTTGCCTGCACGTCCAATGGGCAAGAACTATGAGGAATTGTGTGCTCTGGTACGTGACCATCTCAAACCAAAAGAAGGCATCATCATCTCACACTATCTATTCTACATTCTTGTTCGTTCTGCAGGGAGTGCAGCGGCAGGTCAGAGTGCAAAGGTCAGAGTTTGGTAGGTGGGAGAACTTTAAGGATTAATCCCTTTTAAAACATTTCAAGGTTGGTGTAAATTACTAGTGACAATTTCTAGTAGCTTCTAAAGGTAAAATAAGATTACAAGTTTAAGTAAAACTGCAATATTAAACAGATAGGATTCTTGTAGGTTTAAGCAGAGACAAACAAGCAAGCTAGCTTAGTTAATTGGACAGCTAATAAAAACTGGTTCCCTAAACAGGCCAGTGGTGAGTCAACTAGGAACAGTATAAAAAGAGGGGGCTTGGTGCAGTCTTGCTTGGAGTGCAGCGGCAGGTCAAAGTGCAAAGGTAAGAGTTTGGAGTTTGGAGTTTGGAGAGTGGGAGTGGGAGTGGGAGTGGGAGTGGGAGTGGGAGTGGGAGTGGGAGTGGGAGTGGGAGTGGGAGTGGGAGTTGTTGCTTTGTCTTGCTTTCCCCACCAGTGCTGACTCCCTGATCTGGAAGGAAAAGAAAACGAAGTGTGACATCACAGCAAGAGGGTAAGTGATTGGCTGGTTGATTGGTGAGTAGTTTTTCTTTTTTCCTTATCTTGTCAGTAAGAGCCCTTTGGCATTGTTGCCAAATTAGGTTACTTTAAGGGTTAAGTCATGGCAGGAGAGCCCAGACCTGTGTCATGCTCCTCCTGTGCCATATGGGAAATCAGGGATGCTTCCAGCGTCTCTGACGACTGTGTGCAGGAAGTGTATCCAGCTGCAGTTCCTGGTAGACTATATGACGGCACTAGAGCTGCGGATGGATTCACTCTGGAGCATGCGCGATGCTGAGGATTTCGTGGATAGCATGTTCAGTGAGTTGGTCATACCGCAGGAAAAGGTTACAAAGGCAGATAGGGGATGGGTGACCATCAGGCAGAACAGGAATAGGAAGGTAGTGCAGGAGTCCCCTGTGGTCATCTCCCTCCAAAACCGATACACTGCTTTGGATATTGTTGGGGGAGATGGCTCGCCAGGGGAGGGCAGCAGCAGCCAAGTTCATGGCACCGTGGATGGCTCTGCTGCACAGGAGGGCAGGAAAAAGAGCGGGAGCGCTATAGTGATAGGAGATTCTATTGTAGGGGGAATAGATAGGCGTTTCTGTGGCCGCAACCGAGACTCCAGGATGGTATGTTGCCTCCCTGGTGCAAGGGTCAAGGATGTCTTGGAGCGGCTGCAGGGCATTCTGAAGGGGGAGGGTGAACAGCCAGTTGTCGTGGTGCATATAGGTACCAACGATATGGGTAGAACATGGGATGAGGTCCTACAAGCTCAATTTAGGGAGCTAGGAGTTAAATTAAAAAGTAGGTCCTCAAAGGTAGTAATCTCAGGATTGCTACCAGTGCCACGTGCTAGTCAGAGTAGGAATCGCAGGAAAGCTCAGATGAATACGTGGCTTGAGGTGTGGTGCAAGAGGGAGGGATTCAAATTCCTGGGACATTGGAACCGGTTCTGGGGGAGGTGGGACCAGTATAAACCGGACGGTCCACACCTGGGCAGGACCGGAACCAATGTCCTAGGGGGAGTGTTTGCTAGTGCTATTGGGGTTAAACTAATATGGCAGGGGGATAGGAACCTATGCAGGGAGACAGAGGGAAATAAAATGGGGCAGAAGCAAAAGATAGAAAGGAGAATATTAAAAGTGAAGGGCAGGGAAACCCAAGGCAAAAATCAAAATTTTTGATTACATTACAGTACATTACAGAAAATTCTAAAGGGACAAAGAGTGTTAAAAAGACAAGCCTGAAGGCTCTGTGCCTCAATGCGAGGAGTATTCGTAATAAGATGGATGAATTAACTGCGCAGGCAGCTATTAACGATTATGATATAATTGGGATTACAGAGACATGGATTCAGGGTGACCAAGGCTGGGAACTCAACATCCAGGGGTATTCAACATTCAGGAAGGATAGACCGAAAGGAAAATGAGGTGGGATAGCGTTGCTGGTTAAAGAGGAAATTAACGCAATAGTAAGGAAGGACATTAGCTTGGATGATGTGGAATCTGTATGGGTAGAGCTGCGGAATACCAAAGGGCAGAAAATGCTAGTGGGAGTTGTGTACAGACCACCAAACAGTAGCAGTGAGGTTGGGGATGGCATCAAACAAGAAATTAAGGACGTGTGCAATAAAGGTACAGCAGTTAACATGGGCAACTTTAATCTACATATCGATTAGGTTAACCAAGTTGGTAGCAATGTGGTGGAGGAGGATTTCCTGGAATGTATTGGGGATGGTTTTCTGGACCAATATGTCCAGGAACCAACTAGAGAGCTGGCCATGCTAGACTGGGTGTTATGTAATGAGAAAGGACTAATTAACAATCTTGTTGTGCGAGGCCCCCTGGGGAAGAGTGGCCATAATATGGTAGAATTCTTTATTAAGATGGAGAGTGACAGTATTAATTCAGAGACTAGGGTCCTGAACTTAAGGAAAGGTAACTTCGATGGTATGAGACGTGAATTGGCTCGGATAGACTGGCAAATGATACTTAAAGGTTTAACAGTGGATAGGCAATGGCAGACATTTATAGATTACATAGATGAACTTCAACAATTGTAGATCCCTGTCTGGAGTAAAAATAAAAAGGGGAAGGTGGCTCAACCGTGGCTAACAAGGGAAATTAGGGATAGTGTTAAATCCAAGGAAGAGGCATATAAATTGGCGCAAAAAAGCAGCAAACCTAAGGACTGGGAGAAATTTAGAATTCAGAAAAGGAGAACAAAAGGTCAAATTAGGAGGGGGAAAATAAAGTATGAGAGTAAGCTTGCAGGGAACATAAAAATTGACTGCAAAAGCTTCTATAGATATGTGAAGAGAAAAAGATTAGTGATGAAAAACGTAGGTCCCTTGCAGTCAGATTCAGGTGAATTTATAATGGGGAACAAAGAAATGGCAGACCAATTGAAGAAATACTTTGGATCTGTCTTCACTAAGGAAGACACAAATAACCTTCCGGAAATACTAGGGGTTCGAGGGTCTAGTGAAAAGAAGGAACTGAAGGAAATCCTTATTAGTCAGAAAATTATGTTAGGGAAATTGATGGGATTGAAGGCCGATAAATCCCTAGGGCCTGATAGGCTGCATTCCAGAGTACTTAAGGAAGTGGCCCTAGAAATAGTGGATGCATCGGTGATCATTTTCCAACAGTCTATTGACTCTGGATCAGTTCCTATGCACTGGAGGGTAGCTAATGTAACACCACTTTTTAAAAAAGGAGGGAGAGAGCAAACGGGGAATTATAGAACAGTTAGCCTGACATCAGTAGTGGGGAAAATGTTGGAATCAATTATTAAAGATGAAATAGCAGCGCATTTGGAAGCAGTGACAGGATCGGTCCAAGTCAGTATGGATTTATGAAAGGGATATCATGCTTGACAAATCTTCTTGAATTTTTTGAGGATGTAACCAGTAGAGTGGACAAGGGAGAACGAGTGGATGTGGTGTATTTGGACTTTCAAAAGGCTTTTGACAAGGCCCCACACAAGAGATTAGTGTGCAAAATTAAAGCACATGATATTGGGGGTAATGTATTGACGTGGATAGAGAACTGGTTGGCAGACCGGAAACAGAGAGTCGGAATAAACTGGTTCTTTTCAGAATGGCAGGCAGTGACCAGTGGGATGCCGCAAGGTTCAGTGCTGGGACTCCAGCTATTTACAATATACATTAATGATTTAGATGAAGGAATTGAATGTAACATCTCCAAGTTTGCAGATGACACTAAGCTGGATGGCGGTGTGAGCTGTGAGGAGGATGCTAAGAGGCTGCAGGGTGACTTGGAGAGGTTAGGTGAGTGGGAAAATGCATGGCAGATGCAGTATAATGTGGATAAATGTGAGGTTATACACTTTGGTGGCAAAAACAGGAAGACAGAATATTATCTGAATGGTGACAGATTAGGTAAAGGGGAGATGCAATGAGACCTGGGTGTCATGGTGCATCAGTCAATGAAGTTTGGCATGTAGGTACAGCAGGCGGTGAAGAAGGCAAATGGCATGTTGGCCTTCATAGCTAGGGGATTTGAGTATAGGAGCAGGGAGGTCTTACTGCAGTTGAACAAAGCCTTGGTGAGCCCACACCTGGAATATTGTGTTGAGTTTTGGTCTCCTAATCTGAGGAAGGACGTTCTTGCTATTGAGGGAGTGCAGCAAAGGTTCACCAGATTGATTTCTGGGATGGCAGGACTGACCTATCAAGAGAGACTGGATCAACTGGGCTTGATTCCACTGGAGTTTAGAAGAATGATAGGGGATCTCATAGAAACGTGTTAAAATTCTGACGGGATTGGACAGGTTAGAGACAGGAAGAATGTTCCTGTTGATGGGGAGTTTCAGAACCAGGGGTCACAATCCAAGAATAAGGAGTAAGCCACTTAGGACCGAGATGAGGAGAAATTTCTTCACTCAGAGTGGTGAACCTGTGGAATTCTCTACCACAGAAAGTTGTTGAGGCCAGTTCATTAAATATATTCAAAAAGGAGTTAGATGTGGCCCTTACGGCCAAAGGGATCAAGGGGTTTGGAGAGAAAGCAGGAAGGGGTACTGAAGTTGAATGATCAGCCATGATCTTATTGAATGGCATTGCAGGCTCGAAGGGCTGAATGGCCTACTCCTGCACCTAATTTCTATGTTTCTATGAGGGCCAGGATCTGTCGGAATTCGTTGCCAACCTAAAACATTTTGCTGGGCCATGTAATTTCGAAGACCCGTTGGGAGTCATGCTGCGAGATTTCTTTGTAATAGGAATCAACCACGAGGTGATCCTCTGGAGGTTATTGCCTGCAGAGACGCTGGATTTGAACAAGGCCATCGCGATTGCCCAGGCATGCATGACGACGGATGATAATTTAAGGCAGATATGGCTCTTACGGCCAAAGGGATCAAGTGGTATGGAGAGAAAGCAGGAAAGGGGTACTGAGGTGAATGATCAGCCATGATCTTATTGAATCACGGTGCAGGCTCGAAGGGCCGAATGGCCTACTCCTGCATCTAATTTCTATGTTTCTATGTTTCTATGTTTCTATGAGTCGGAACTCCACAGCAAGTACTGTAAACAAGATTGTGTCATCGTATGGCAGAGCTACTTATGGTAGGGCCTACTTGACTGCATATGCGAAACCTGTAGCTGCTCAATGTCCGCCCACGGTACAAATCCGATTTCACCCTGTTGGCGTTGTGGGGGAAATCATCGGCATCATCAGTTGTCATTTTAAAAAGTCCATCTGTAAAGGCTGTTTGAAAGTGGGGCACCTTCAGCGAATGTGTCCACAACTGAACAAGCGTGCTGCGACTCACCATATGGATGATGACGACCTCCTGAACGGGAGTGACACCGGGGACCAAGGCTAAGCTGGGAGAGGAGCAGGGACCGGTTTTTGGACCAGTGGGAACAAGACTATCGGGATATCGGGAAGCGGAACAAGTGTCCTTTTACTGATTTAACATTCCTTGGACAAAACGTTGCAGAAGCAAAACTTTATTTTTTTCCCCACAAAATCCTCGATATTCTGAAAGTAATATTGATAACAGTTTTAAATTTTATCAGATGCAGATTTACTTAAAATCTGAAGAATAAGCTAATGTATTTTTTATAAAAAGAGAAAGAGCAGACAAAGCAATAAAATATCGGATAGTAAATGTCATGTATTTAACTGTCATTGTAACCCATGTATAAACTGACCTAAGTTGTACACAGTGAGAACATTGACCACTAGGTGGTGAACTTGTGGGAGACACTCCTAACCTGGACTTTCGGGTATAAAAGGGGAAGCTCCACCCACTTTCATCACTTCAGTGCTGGCTAATAAAGGTTACTGGTCACAGAGTGACCTTCTCTCCAAGTATGGGCCTCAAGTGCATTTGTACTGTATAATAAGGACATATTATTGGCGACTGGGATTTAAACCACATGAACAGCAGCACAGACGAGAGGTACTGTGTTGGTGATGATTGGGACGACTTTATTGAGAGACTACAGCAAAGTTTCATCACTAAGGAATGGCTGGGACAGGATTCGGCCGACAAACGCAGGGCTCATCTCCTGACGGTTTGTGGATCCAGGACGTACTCCCTGATGAAGGACCTTCTAGTGCCAGAGAAGCCGGCGGACAAGACGTTCGAAGAGCTCAGTAAGTTGATTGGGGAATACTTTAAACTGGCGAGCGGCATGTACATGGCGAGACGCCGGTTTTACACGCACCGGCGGCGAAACATAGAAACATAGAAACATAGAAAATAGGTGCAGGAGCAGGCCATTCAGCCCTTCTAGCCTGCACCGCCATTCAATGAGTTCATGGCTGAACATGAAACTTCAGTACCCCCTTCCTGCTTTCTCGCCATAACCCTTGATCCCCCGAGTAGTAAGGACTTCATCTAACTCCCTTTTGAATATATTTAGTGAATTGGCCTCAACTACTTTCTGTGGTAGAGAATTCCACAGGTTCACCACTCTCTGGGTGAAGAAGTTTCTCCTCATCTCGGTCCTAAATGGCTTACCCCTTATCCTCAGACTGTGACCCCTGGTTCTGGACCTCCCCAACATTGGGAACATTCTTTCTGCATCTAACCTGTCTAAACCCATCAGAATTTTAAACGTTTCTATGAGGTCCCCTCTCATTCTTCTGAACTCCAGTGAATACAAGCCCAATTGATCCAATCTTTCTTGATAGGTCAGTCCCGCCATCCCGGGAATCAGTCTGGTGAACCTTCGCTGCACTCCCTCAATAGCAAGAATGTCCTTCCTCAAGTTAGGAGACCAAAACTGTACACAATACTCCAGGTGTGGCCTCACCAAGGCCCTGTACAACTGTAGCAACACCTCCCTGCCCCTGTATTCAAATCCCCTCGCTATGAAGGCCAACATGCCATTTGCTTTCTTAACCGCCTGCTGTACCTGCATGCCAACCTTCAATGACTGATGTACCATGACACCCAGGTCTCGTTGCACCTTCCCTTTTCCTAATCTGTCACCATTCAGATAATAGTCTGTCTCTCTGTTTTTACCACCAAAGTGGATAACCTCACATTTATCCACATTATACTTCATCTGCCATGCATTTGCCCACTCACCTAACCTATCCAAGTCACTCTGCAGCCTAATAGCATCCTCCTCGCAGCTCACACTGCCACCCAACTTAGTATCATCCGCAAATTTGGAGATACTGCATTTAATCCCCTCGTCTAAATCATTAATGTACAATGTAAACAGCTGGGGCCCCAGCACAGAACCTTGCGGCACTCCACTAGTCACTGCCTGCCATTCTGAAAAGTACCCGTTTACTCCTACTCTTTGCTTCCTGTCTGACAACCAGTTCTCAATCCACGTCAGCACACTACCCCCAATCCCATGTGCTTTAACTTTGCACATTAATCTCTTGTGTGGGACCTTGTCGAAAGCCTTCTGAAAGTCCAAATATACCACATCAACTGGTTCTCCTTTGTCCACTTTACTGGAAACATCCTCAAAAAATTCCAGAAGATTTGTCAAGCATGATTTCCCTTTCACAAATCCATGCTGACTTCGACCTATCATGTCACCATTTTCCAGATGCACTGCTATGACATCCTTAATAATTGATTCCATCATTTTACCCACTACTGAGGTCAGGCTGACCGGTCTATAATTCCCTGTTTTCTCTCTCCCTCCTTTTTTAAAAAGTGGGGTTACATTGGCTACCCTCCACTCCATAGGAACTGATCCAGAGTCAATGGAATGTTGGAAAATGACTGTCAATGCATCCGCTATTTCCAAGGCCACCTCCTTAAGTACTCTAGGATGCAGGCCATCAGGCCCTGGGGATTTATCGGCCTTCAATCCCATCAATTTCCCCAACACAATTTCCCGACTAATAAAGATTTCCCTCAGTTCCTCTTCCTTACTAGACCCTCTGACCCCTTTTATATCCGAGAAGGGCAAAGCGTTCCAGACTTCGTGGCAGACCTCCGGCGACTGGCAAGCCTATGTAAGTTCACAAATGCATGCAGAGCGGAGATGCTGCAAAACTTTTTTATTGAGAGCATCGGGCACGCTGGGGTTTTCAGGAAACTGATTGAGACCAAAGACTTGACCCTGGAAACGGCGGCTTTGATGGCCCAGACATTCATATCTGGAGGAAGAGACCAGAATGATGTTTGACAAAAATCTTGGTTTAAATGCAGCAAATGGATAGGGAGTCAACATTGTTAATGCGGTACACAGTTCTCCAGGCAGACGGGCAATCGGACATGTCCGAGCATGTAGTCGAACACAAAGGGGGAATTCAACAGAGACAATGGCTAGCTGAACGGCGATTCATGCCATCGCAAGGGACAATGCGGCCAGTAATGGGGCCATCAACACCTGTCAATGGTGTGCTTAAGGACAGTTACAGAGACAGTCAGATCGACTGGTAATGGACCTTTTGTTTCCAACAAAGGCTCATGTTGGAGGTGTGGAGGCAAACACACAGCCAGAGCTTGAGGGTATCAGCAATATACCTGCAGAAACTGCAACGTCAGCGGTCACTTGGCGCATATGTGCAGGAAGCCTGCAGCCAGGTTGATGTCCAAGGAGGACGGGGACGATGTAAGCCCTATGAGGCCAAATGAATACTGGGGGAAATCGCTGGAAGCTGTAGTTCAGCGAGTTCATGTGGAGCACATATACAGTTCATATACCAGGACGCCACCGATAATGATGAAAGTGCTCCTCAATGGCATCAACAAAAAATTGAAAGCCTCCTCAAATCGATTCCAAGGACAGTGGTTTTTCAAGACGACATCCTCATCACGGATTGCGATACTGAAGAACACCTCCGCAACCTGGAGGAGGTGCTACGCAGACTGGACCGGGTAGGGCTGCGACTGAAAAAGGCGAAGTGCGTCTTCCTAGCTCCAGAGGTAGAATTCCTGGGGATGAGGGTAGCAGCAGACGGGATCAGACCTACTGCGTCCAAAACAGAAGTGATCCAGAGAGCACCCAGACCCTGTAACACGACGGAGCTGCGTTCGTTCCTGGGGCTCCGGAACTATTTTGGAAACTTTCTTCCCAAATTGAGCACGCTATTAGAGCCGCTACACATACTCCTATGCAAAGGTCGTGAATGGGTCTGGGGGGACAGCCAGGAAAGGGCTTTTGATTGAGCACGAAATTTGTTATGCTCCAACTATCTTAACGCTATATGATCCATCTAAGAAACTCGTTTTAACGTGCGACACGTCGTCTTATGGGGTTGGGTGTGTGTTGCAGCATGTTAATGCCAAGGGTCAGTTACAGCCAGTAGCTTATGCCTCCAGAAGTCTGTCCGAGGCAGAACGGGGCTACGGGATGGTAGAAAAGGAAGCGCTTGCGTGTATATATGCTGATTTAAAAAAAAAAAAATGCACCAGTACCTGTTTGGCAGGAAATTTGAGCTGGAGACAGATCACAAACCCCTAACGTCCCTTTTGGCCGACAACAAGGCCATAAATGCAAATGCATCGGCCCGTTTACAGAGGTGGGCACCCACGTTAGCCGTCTATGACTATACAATTTGGCACAGACCGGGCACTGAAAACTGCGCCGATGCACTCAGCAGGCTCCCACTAGCCACCACCGAGGGGGCAACCGAGCATGCTGCTGAGATGGTCATGGCTGTTGAAGCTTTCGAAAGTGAAGGCTCACCAGTGACAGCACGTCAGATTAAAGTCTGGACAAATAGAGAACCGCTAATGTCTTTAGTTAAGAAATGTGTCCTGAATGGGGACTGAGCAGCCACATACGGGGCATGCCCTGAGGAATTCAAACCATTTCACAGGCGCAAGGATGAACTCTTGATTCAGGCTGATTGCCTACTATGGGGAAACCGAGTAGTCATGCCCCAGATGGGCAGAGAAATGTTCATCCGAGAACGCCACAATGAGCACCCGGGCATTGTCATGATGAAGGCAATTGCCAGGTCACACGTTTGGTGGCCAGCGATAGATGCAGACCTGGAACTTTGTGTTTGCAGGTGCAACATGTGCGCCCAGCTGGGCAAAGCACCCAGGGAAGCCCCCCTTAGCCCCTGGTCCTGGCCCGCCAAGCCATGGTCATGCATCCATGTAGACTACACAGATCCTTTCATGAGAAAAATGTTTTTGGTTGTAGTAGACGCCTACTCCAAATGGATCAAGTGTGACATTCTCAATTCAAGCACATCCTCTGCCATGTTAGAAAGTCTACGAGCACTGTTTGCTGCCCATGGTCTACCGGACGTCTTGGTCAGCGACAATGGCCCGTGCTTTACAAGCATTGAATTCCAGGACTTCATGGCAGAAAATGGTATCAACCATGTCAGAACGGCACCGTTCAAGCCAGCCTCAAACAACCAGGTGGAACGAGCAGTGCAGATAATCAAACCGGGGATGCTCAGAATCCAAGGGGTTTCCCATCAAACCCGCTTATCACGCATTCTGTTGGCCAATAGATCCCGACCACACTCGCTCACGGGTTTCACCCGCAGAGCTGCTAATGAAAAGGACGCTCAAAACCAGGTTATCCCTCATACACTCCACCATGAAAGAAATTTTGAGAGCAGGCGCCAGTCACAATGTGACTACCATGATGGGACTGCGGGGGCACGATGTATTGATGTCAATGACCCTATCTTTGTCCTCAACTACGTTGCAGGACCTAAATGGCTCGCAGGCACTGTGATTGCCAAAGAGGGGAATAGGATTCTTACCAATGGACAAATCTGGATCAAACAAAAAGGAGGTTCAGCGTGGAAGAAGCAGAGGAAGAACACGATGTAGAGTTCACTCCTCCACAGGTGACCGAACACCGGAACCTAGGAGTAAAAAGACATCGAAGTGTGACATCACAGCCAAGCGGGTAAGTGATTGGCTGGGGGATTGGTGAGTATTTGATTTTTTTCTTATCAGTAGGAAACTTTTGGCATTGTTGTCAAATTAAGTTAATCTCAGGGTTAAGTCATGGCAGGAGAGCCCAGACCTGTGTCATGCTCCTCCTGTGCTATGTGGGAAATCAGGGATGCTTCCAGTGTCCTTGACTACTATGTGTGCATAGAAACATAGAAACATAGAAAATAGGTGCAGGAGTAGGCCATTCGGCCCTTCTAGCTTGCACCGCCATTCAATGAGTTCATGGCTGAACATTCAACTTCAGTACCCCATTCCTGCTTTCTCGCCATACCCCTTGATCCCCCTAGTAGTAAGGACCTCATCTAACTCCTTTTTGAATATATTTAGTGAATTGGCCTCAACAACTTTCTGTGGTAGAGAATTCCACAGGTTCACCACTCTCTGGGTGAAGAAGTTCCTCCGCATCTCGGTCCTAAATGGCTTACCCCTTATCCTTAGACTGTGACCTCTGGTTCTGGACTTCCCCAACATTGGGAACATTCTTCCTGCATCTAACCTGTCTAACCCCGTCAGAATTTTAAATGTTTCTATGAGGTCCCCTCTCATTCTTCTGAACTCCAGTGAATACAAGCCCAGTTGATCCAGTCTTTCTTGATAGGTCAGTCCCGCCATCCCGGGAATCAGCCTGGTGAACCTTCGCTGCACTCCCTCAATAGCAAGAATGTTCTTCCTCAGGTTAGGAGACCAAAACTGTACACAATACTCCAGGTGTGGCCTCACCAATGCCCTGTACAACTGTAGCAACACCTCCCTGCCCCTGTACTCAAATCCCCTTGCTATGAAGGCCAACATGCCATTTGCTTTCTTAACCGCCTGCTGCACCTGCATGCCAACCTTCAATGACTGATGTACCATGACACCCAGGTCTCTTTGCACCTCCCCTTTTCCTAATCTGTCACCATTCAGATAATAGTCTGTCTCTCTGTTTTTACCACCAAAGTGGATAACCTCACATTTATCCACATTATACTTCATCTGCCATGCATTTGCCCACTCACCTAACCTATCCAAGTCGCTCTGCAGCCTCACAGCATCCTCCTCGCAGCTCACACTGCCACCCAACTTAGTGTCATCTGCAAATTTGGAGATACTACATTTAATCCCCTCATCTAAATCATTAATGTACAGTGTAAACAGCTGGGGCCCCAGCACAGAACCTTGCAGTACCCAACTAGTCACTGCCTGCCATTCTGAAAAGTACCCATTTACTCCTACTCTTTGCTTCCTGTCTGACAACCAGTTCTCAATCCATGTCAGTACACTACCCCCAATCCCATGTGCTCTAACTTTGCACATCAATCTCTTGTGTGGGACCTTGTCGAACGCCTTCTGAAAGTCCAAATATACCACATCAACTGGTTCTCCCTTATCCACTCTACTGGAAACATCCTCAAAAAATTCCAAAAAATGAAGTGTGTCCAGCTGCAGCTCCTGACAGACCACATTGCGGCACTGGAGCTGCGCATGGATTCACTCTGGAGCATCCACGATGCTGAATAGCACGTTGAGTGAGTTGGTCACACCGCAGGTAAAGGTTACTCAGGCAGATAGGGAATGGGTGACCATCAGGCAGAGCAGTGGAAGGTAGTGCAGAGGTCCCCTGCGGTCATCTCCCTCCAAAACAGATACACCGCCTTGGGTACTGTTGGGGGAGATGACTCATCAGGGGAAGGCAGCAGCAGCCAAGTTCATGGCACCATGGATGGCTCTGCTGCACAGGAGGGCAGGAAAGAGTGGGAGAGCGATAGTGAAAGGGAATTCTATTGTAACGGGAACAGATAGGCGTTTCTGCGGCCGCAACCGAGACTCCAGGATGGTATGTTGCCTCCCTGGTGCAAGGGTCAAGGATGTCTCGGAGCGGCTGCAGTGCATTTTGGAGAGGGAGGGTGAACAGCCAGTTGTCGTGGTACATGTAGCTACCAACGATATAGGTAAAAAACGGGATGAGGTTCTACAAGCTGAATTTAGGGAGCTAGGAGTTAAATTAAAACGTAGGACCTCAAAGGTAGTAATCTCAGGATAGCTACCAGTGCCACGTGCTGGTCAGAGTAGGAATTGCAGGATAGTTCAGATGAATACGTGGCTTGAGGAGTGGTGCAGAAGGGAGGTATTCAAATTCCTGGGGCATTGGAACCGGTTCTGGGAGAGGTGGGACCAGTACAAACCAGACGGTCTGCACCTCTTGCAGGACCGGAACCTATGTCGGAGGCGAAGTGTTTGCCAGTGCTGTTGGGGAGGGGTGAAACTAATATGGCAGGGGGATGGGAACCTATGCAGGGAGACAGAAGGAAGTAGAATGAGAGGAGAACAAAAGGTTGGAAGGAGAAAAGCAAGAGTGGAGGGCAGTGAAATCAAGGGCAAAAATCAGCAAGGGCCACAATACAACACAATTCTAAAAGGACAAAGAATGTTAACAAAACAAGCCTGAAGGCTCTGAGTCTCAATGCGAGGAGTATTCGTAATAAGGTGGACGAATTAACTGCGCAGATACATATGAGCGGATATGAAGTAATTTTGATTACAGAGACATGGCTCTCGGGTAACCAAGGCTGGGAACTCAACATCCAGGGGTATTCAATATTCAGGAAGGATAGACAGGAAAGAAAAAGAGGTGGGGTAGCATTACTGGTTAAAAGGAGGTTAATGCAATAGTAAGGAAGGACATTAGCTTGGATGATGTGGAATCTCTATGGGTGGAGCTGCTAAACACAAAAGGGGAGAAAACGTTAGTCGTAGGGAGATTGGGGATGGCATCAAACAGGAAATTAGGGATGCGTGCAATAAGGGTACAGCAGTTATCATGGGCGACTTTAATCTACATATTGATTGGACTAACCAAACTGGTAGCAATACTGTGGAGGAGGATTTCCTGGAGTGTATTAGGGATGGTTTTCTAGACCAATATGTTGAGGAATCAACTAGAGAGCTGGCCATCCTAGACTGGGTGATGTGTAATGAGAGAGGACTAATTAGCAATCTGATCGTGCGAGGCCCCTTGGGGAAGAGTGACCATAATATGGTGGAATACTTCATTAAGATGGAGAGCGACACAGTTAATTCAGAGACTAGTGTCCTGAACTTAAAGAAAGGAAACTTCGGTGGTATGAGACGTGAATTGGCTAGAATAGACTGGCAAATGATACTTAAAGGGTTGACGGTGGATAAACAATGGCAAACATTTAAAGATCACATGGATGAATTACAACTATTGTACATCCCTGTCTGCCGTAAAAATAAAACAGGAAAGGTGGTTCAACCGTGTCTAACAAGGGAAATTAGCGATAGTGTTAAATCCAAGGAAGAGGATTATAAATTAGCCAGAAAAAGCAGCATACCTGAGGACTGGGAGAAATTTAGAATTCAGCAGAGGAGGACCATGGTTTTAATTAGGAGGGGGAAAATAGAGTATGAGAGTAAGCTTGCAGGGAACATAAAAACTGACTGCAAAAGCTTCTATAGATATGTGAAGAGTAAAAGATTAGTGAAGACTAATGTAGGTCCCTTGCAGTCAGAATCAGGTGAATTCATAATGAGGAACAAGGAAATGGCAGACCAATTGAACAAATACTTTGGTTCTGTCTTCACTAAGGAAGACACGAATAACCTCCCAAAAATACTAGAGGACCGAGGGTCTAGCGGGAAGGAGAAACTGAGGGAAATCCTTATTAGTCAGGAAATGCTGTTAGGGAAACTGATGGGACTGATGGCCGATGGATCCCCAGGGCCTGATAGTCTGCATCCCAGAGTATTTAAGGAAGTGACCCTAGAAATTGTAGATGCATTGGTGGTCATTTTCCAAAATTCCATGGACTCTGGATCAGTTCCTATGGATTGGAGGGTAGCTAATGTAACCCCACTTTTTAAAAAAGGAGGAAGAGAGAAAACAGGGAATTATAGACCAGTTAGCCTGACATCGGTGGTGGGGGAAATGCTGGAATCAATTATTAAAGATGTAATAGCAGCGCATTTGGAAATCAATGACGGGATCGGTCCAAGTCAGCATAGATTTAAGAAAGGGAAATCGTGCTTGACAAATCTAGAGTTTTTTGAGAATGGAACTAGAGTGGATAAGGGAGAACCAGTGGATGTGGAAACAGCTTTTGACAAGGTCCCACACAAGAGATTAGTGTACAAAATTAACGCACATAGTATTGGGGTAATGTATTGACGTGGATAGAGAACTGGTTGGCAGACAGGAAGCAGAGTGGGAATAAACGGGTCCTTTTCAGAATGGCAGGCAGTGACTAGTGGGGTACCGCAAGGTTCAGTGCTGGGACCCCAGCTATTTACAATATATATTAATGATTTAGATGAAGGAATTAAATGTAATATCTCCAAGGTTGCAGATGACACTAAGCTGGGTGGCAGTGTGAGCTGTGAGGAGGATGCTAAGAGGCTGCAGGGTGACTTGGACAGGTTAAGTGAATGGGCAAATGCATGGCAGATGCAGTATAATGTGAGGTTATCCACTTTGGTGGCAAAAACAGGAATGCAGATTATTATCTGAATGGTGGCAGATTAAGAAAATGGAAGGTGCAACGAGACCTGGGTGTCATGGTACATCAACCACTGAAGGTAGGCATGCAGGTACAGCAGGCAGTGAAGAAAGCAAATGGCATGCTGGCTTTCATAGCAAGTGGATTTGACTATAGGAGCAGGGAGGTCTTACTGCACTCGTACAGAGCCTTGGTGAGACCACACTTTGAGTATTGTGTGCAGTTTTGGTCTCCTAATCTGAGGAAGGACGTTCTTGCTATTGAAGTGCAGCGAAGGTTCACCAGGCTAATTCCTGGGATGGCAGGACTGACATGTAAAGAAAGACTGGATCGGCTAAGCTTATACTCACTGGAATTTAGAAGAATGAGGGGGAATCTCATAGAAACATATAGAATTATGACAGGACTGGACAGGTTAGATGCAGGAAGAATGTTCCCGATGTTGGGGAAGTCCAGAACCAGGGGTCACAGTCGAAGGATAAGGGGTAAGCTATATAGGACCGAGATGAGGAGAAACTTTTTCACTGAGTGGTGAACCTGTGGAATTCTATACCACAGAAAATTGTTGAGTCCAGTTCGTTGGATATATTCAAGAGGGAGTTAGATGTGGCCCTTCCGGCTAAGGGGATCAGCGGGTATGGAGAGAAGGCGGGAATGGGGTACTGAAGTTGCATGATCAGCCATGATCATATTGAATGGCGATGCAGGCTCGAAGGGCTGAATGACCTACTCCTGCACCTATTCTATGTTTCTATGACCAGTCCAACCCGGACCTGCATATGCAACCTGAGATACCCGAGGAGTTTGTGTATGGTTTTTATTCGTTCCTGACAAAGAGCCAACCGATAATGGTTAATGCGAAACTAAATGGCGTGCCGGTATCGACGGAATTGGACATGGGTGCGTCTCAGTCGATAATGAGCCAAAGGACTTTCAACAAGCTGTGGGACACTAAGGCTGTGAAGCCTAAGCTGAGTCCAGTCAATGCCAAGTTGCGTACTTACACCAAAGAACTCATACCAGTGATTGGCAGCGCAGTAGTCAAGGTGTTATATGATGGTGTAGTGCATGATCTACCATTATGGATCGTTCCAGGAAATGGTCCAACGCTGTTCGGCAGGAATTGGCTCTCAAAATTCAAATGGAATTGGAACGATATCAAAGCGTTGTCATTGGTGGATGACACTTTGTGTGCTCAAGAGCTGAGCAAGTTTCCCTTGCTGTTTGAACTGGGCATCGGCAGTTTCACTGGAGCCAAGGTGCAGATTCACCTGGACTCGGGTGCAAGATCCGTCCATTACAAACCTCGGGCTGTTCCGTAGATGATGAGGGAGAAGGTCAAAATTGAGCTGGACAGACTCCAACGTGAAGGGGTCATATCACTGGTCGAATTTAACGAATGGGCTAGTCCCATTGTTCCTGTGTTGAGGAGTGATGGCACTGTCAGGATTTGTGGAGACTGCAAGGTTACGATCAACCGAGTTTTGAAACAGGATCAGTATCCGTTACCCCAAGGCTGATGACCTGTTTGCAACGCTAGCCGGAGGGAAGTCGTTCACTAAACTGGATCTGACATCGGCCTATATGACACAGAAGCTCATTGATACATCGAAGAAACTTACGTGCATCAACACTTATAAAGAACTGTTTATCTACAACAGGTGTCCTTTAGGAATTCGCTCGGCTGCAGCCATATTTCTGAGGAACATGGAGAGTCTACTGAAGTCCGTCCCTAGAACCGTCATGTTTCAAGATAACATTCTGGTCACAGGCCGTGACACTGCAGAACACCTAAACAACCTTGAAGAGGTTTTACATTGTCTGGCGAAAATGGGACTCGGGTTGAAACTTTCGAAGTGCGTCTTCATGGCACCGGAAGTCGAATTTCTGGGGAGGAAGATTGCTGCTGATGGCATCAGACCTACGGACTCGAACACCAAGGTCATCAAAAATGCCCCCAGGCCTCAGAATGTGACGGAGCTGCATTCGTTCCTTGGTCGACTCAACAACTTCGGTAATTTCTTACCTAGATTGGGCAGTTTATTAGAGCCACTGCACATGCTGCTCAGAAAAGGCAACAACTGGGTTTGGGGTATGTCTCAAGGTAGAGCTTTGAGAAAGCTACTAGTCTGCTTTGCTCTAACAAGTTGCTGGTACATTATGATCCATGTAAGCGTTTAGTATTGGCCTGTGATGCTTCATCAGATGAGGTTGGCTGTGTCCTCCAACAAGCTGATGAGTCGGGTAAACTACAACCTGCGTATGCTTCAAAGTTTGTCCAAGGCGGAAAGAGCCAACAGCATGGTAGAAAAATAAACTTTAGCCTGTGTGTATGGGGTTAAAAAGATGCATCAATACCTGTTTGGTCTTCATTTTGAACTTGAAATGGATCACAAGTCACTCATTTCATTGTTTTCGGAAAATAAAGGTATCAATACCAATGCATCGTCCCACATCCAAAGGTGGGCGCTGACATTATCTGTCTATGATTATATCATTCACCATAGACCTGGCACCGAGAATTGTGCCGTTGCACTGAGCTGTCTGTCGTTGCCCACACTGGAGGTGGAGACGCCACAACCTGCAGATATACTGTTAGTTATGGATGCTTTTGAAAGTGAAGGAACCCCTGTCATGGCTCAACAAGTTAGGACCTGGACCAGCCAGGACCCGATTTTATCGGTTGTAAAACATTGTGTCCTTAGTGGTGGTTGATCTGCTATACCTATGGAAATGTGTGAGGAGACCAAACCTTACAACTGTCGCAAAGACAAACTGTCCATTCAGTCAGATTGTTTACTGTGGGGTAATTGTGTTGTTATGCCTAAGAAAGGCAGAGAGAAATTTGTACATGATCTACCCGGTATTCATCCCGGTATTGTCATGATGAAAGCCATTGCCAGGGCTCACGTATGGTGGTCTGGAATTGACTCTGATCTGGAATCATGTGTGCATCAGTGCAACGCTTGCATGCAGCTAAGTAAAGTACCAGTGGAATCTCCGCTGAGTCTGTGATCGTGGCCATCCAAACCATGGTCCAGGATACACATCGACTTTGCGGGTCCTTTCCTGGGTAAGATGTTTTTAGTTGTGGTGGATGCATATTCCAAGTGGATAGATTGTATAATCATGTCATCCAGCACATCCACAGCTACCATTGAGAGCCTTCGTGTCATGTTCGCTACTCATGGTCTGCCTGACATTGTTGTAAGCGACAACGGATCTTGCTTCACAAGTCTGGAATTTCAAGAGTTCATGAAACTCAATGGTATTAAACGTGTGAGGTCAGCCACATTCAAACCTGTTTCTAATGGTCAAGCAGAGCGTGCTGTTCAAACCATCAAGCAGAGCATGAAACGTGTAACTCAGGGTTCACTGCAGACTCGCTTGTCATGCATATTGCTTAGTTACAGGACAAGACCTCACATGCTTACCGGGGTGTTTCCTGCTGAACTACTGATGAAGAGTGGTCTCAACACCAAGCTCTCTCTTGTTCATCCTGACTTGAACGATCGTGTTGAAAACAGATGTCAAAATTAGCAGTGGTATCATGATCGTGCTGCTGTGTCACACAACGTCTCTGTTAATGATCCTGTGTATGTGCTAAATTATGGTCAAGGTCCCAAGTGGGTCGCCGGTACTGTTACGGCCAAGGAGGGTAACAGAGTGTTTATTGTCAGGCTCAGGAATGGGCAAACATGCAGGAAACATGTTGATCATATAAAGCTGCGGCACACGGATGAACTGGAACAAGTTGAGGAAGATACGACCAGTGACCAACCAACCTATATTCATTCATCAGATGACTCTGCCGTCATCAATGAATCTGGACTTTCAATCTCTGACATGGTCATTGCCACTTCCATCAGATCGGCTACCCAGCCCCCAGTCATAACAGACTCAGAACACTCGCCCAAGGCTGGAGTTGAACTGAGACGATCAATTCGTGAGCGGAAAGCCCCGGACTGTCTTAACTTGTAAAAACACTGACACTAAGATCTTGAAGGGGGATGTTGCCATGTATGTATACTTGGGGTTACTAGCCACCAGGGGGCGCCACTGTTGGAGGTCATTGGGCTGTATGCACTTGTGTGCGGGCCAGGTATATAAAGCAAGCCACCATGTAAGGCGGGCACTTTGGGCCCGAATAAAGTTAGCCAGGTTTGCACCTCTGAGTTTACAGTATTCAGTCTATTGAGTTATTACATACACAACACCTGCATACTAACTTTTTGTGTTTCATGCACAAAGATCTCTGTACTGCAGCACTTTGCAATTTTTCTCCATTTAAATTATAATTTGCTTTTCTGTTTTTTTTGCTGAAGTAGATAACTTCACATTTTCCCACATTTTACTCCATCTGCCAAATTTTTGCCCACTCACTTTATCCTGTGTCTGCCTCCTCCGCTACCCTCTCCTTCCAGGTCTGCTGGCTTCGGGCCTCGCGCTCTTTATCCTATATCTGCCTTATCTTTGTATTGTACTTGTACTTGACTTTCCCCGTTTGTCATCCCTCTGGTGCAGGTATTCGTTAACTATGGGGCCATCTTAATAGGCCTGTGTACTCCCGTACTATCTCCTGTCTTAGACTGGGTAGAATTGTCGACACCCCTTACATTTTGATACTGGTGGTATCACTTTCTCCCTGCTCGGCATCAGAGACCTGCACATTCAGTGGTCTTTCGAACTGTGGGGGTGCTGTTGGGAGGACTGGATCATCCTCGTCATCGTCATTACTGGACTCCTCCTTGTAAGTGCCGACGGACAAGGCTGCCACTCTAACTTTTAATTCTTTACTCCTTTTCTTGTCCTCTGCTCTTCCCCGTCTCTCCTCTTTCCATTGCCTCACCACCTCTCTATCCTTGTTTTCTTGCGACAAATTCCATAGTTCTCGCTAAGCTATTTTGGTATCATTCTATTTTCTCCATCATAGCAATTGTTTCTGAAGAATTCTGCAGCTGGGCGTGTAATTGGTGTGTCTCCCAATGTTGGTTGGCAGCTAATCTCCGTTGTACCCGTAAAGCACTCCATTTTGGGGGCAAAAACACGAAGGCAGAATATTATCTGGATGGCGGCAGATTAGGAAAAGGGGAGGTGCAACGAGACCTGGGTGTCATGGTTCATCAGTCACTGAAAGTGGGCATGCAGGTACAGCAGGCGGTGAAGAAGGCAAATGGTATGTTGGCCTTCATAGCTAGGGGATTTGAATATAGAAGCAGGGAGGTCTCACTGCAGTTGTACAAGGCCTTAGTGAGGCCTCACCTGGAATATTGTGTTCAGTTTTGGTCTCCTAGTCTGAGGAAGGACATTCTTGCTATTGAAGGAGTGCAGCGAAGGTTCACCAGACTGATTCCAGGGATGCTGGACTGACATATGAGGAGAGACTGCATCAACTGGGCCTTTATTCACAGGAGTTTAGAAGGATGAGGGGATCTCATAGAAACATATACAATTCTGACGGGACATAGAAACATAGAAACATAGAAAATAGGTGCAGGAGCAGGCCATTCAGCCCTTCTAGCCTGCACCGCCATTCAATGAGTTCATGGCTGAACATGAAACTTCAGTACCCACTTCCTGCTTTCACGCCATACCCCTTGATCCCCCGAGTAGTAAGGACTTCATCTAACTCCCTTTTGAATATATTTAGTGAATTGGCCTCAACTACTTCCTGTGGTAGAGAATTCCACAGGTTCACCACTCTCTGGGTGAAGAAGTTTCTCCTTATCTCGGTCCTAAATGGCTTACCCCTTATCCTTAGACTGTGACCCCTGGTTCTGGACTTCCCCAACATTGGGAACATTCTTCCTGCATCCAACCTGTCCAAACCCGTCAGAATTTTAAACGTTTCTATGAGGTCCCCTCTCACTCTTCTGAACTCCAGTGAATACAAGCCCAATTGATCCAGTCTTTCTTGATAGGTCAGTCGCACCATCCCGGGAATCAGTCTGGTGAATCTTCGCTGCACTCCCTCAATAGCAAGTATGTCCTTCCTCAAGTTAGGAGACCAAAACTGTACACAATACTCCAGGTGTGGCCTCACCAAGGCCCTGTACAACTGTAGCAACACCTCCCTGCCCCTGTACTCAAATCCCCTCGCTATGAAGGCCAACATGCCATTTGCTTTCTTAACCGCCTGCTGTACCTGCATGCCAACCTTCAATGACTGATGTACCATGACACCCAGGTCTCGTTGCACCTCCCCTTTTCCTAATCTGTCACCATTCAGATAATAGTCTGTCTCTCTGTTTTTACCACCAAAATGGATAACCTCACATTTATCCACATTATACTTCATCTGCCACGCATTTGCCCACTCACCTAACCTATCCAAGTCACTCTGTAGCCTTATAGCATCCTCCTCGCAGCTCACACTGCCACCCAACTTAGTGTCATCCGCAAATTTGGAGATACTACATTTAATCCCCTCGTCTAAATCATTAATGTACAATGTAAACAGCTGGGGCCCAGCACAGAACCCTGCGGTACCCCACTAGTCACTGCCTGCCATTCCGAAAAGTACCCATTTACTCCTACTCTTTGCTTCCTGTCTGACAACCAGTTCTCAATCCACGTCAGCACACTACCCCCAATCCCATGTGTTTTAACTTTGCACATTAATCTCCTGTGTGGGACCTTGTCGAAAGCCTTCTGAAAGTCCAAATATACCACATCAACTGGTACTCCTTTGTCCACTTTATTGGAAACATCCTCAAAAAATTCCAGAAGATTTGTCAAGCATGATCTCCCTTTCACAAATCCATGCTGACTTGGACCTATCATGTCACCATTTTCCAAATGCGCTGCTATGACATCCTTAATAATTGATTCCATCATTTTACCCACTACTGAGGTCAGGCTGACCGGTCTATAATTCCCTGCTTTCTCTCTCCCTCCTTTTTTAAAAAGTGGGGTTACATTGGCTACCCTCCACTCGATAGGAACTGATCCAGAGTCAATGGAATGTTGGAAAATGACTGTCAATGCATCCGCTATTTCCAAGGCCACCTCCTTAAGTACTCTGGGATGCAGTCCATCAGGCCCTGGGGATTTATCGGCCTTCAATCCCATCAATTTCCCCAACACAATTTCCCGACTAATAAAGATTTCCCTCAGTTCCTCCTCCTTAATAGACCCTCTGACCACTTTTATATCCGGAAGGTTGTTTGTGTCCTCCTTAGTGAATACTGAACCAAAGTACTTGTTCAATTGGTCTGCCATTTCTTTGTTCCCCGTTATGACTTCCCCTGATTCTGACTGCAGGGGACCTACGTTTGTCTTTACTAACCTTTTTCTCTTTACATACCTATAGAAACTTTTGCAATCCGCCTTAATGTTCCCTGCAAGCTTCTTCTCGTACTCCATTTTCCCTGCCCTAATCAAACCCTTTGTCCTCCTCTGCTGAGTTCTAAATTTCTCCCAGTCCCCAGGTTCGCTGCTATTTCTGGCCAATTTGTATGCCATTTCCTTGGCTTTAATACTATCCCTGATTTCCCTAGATAGCCACGGTTGAGCCACCTTCCCTTTTTTATTTTTACGCCAGACAGGAATGTACAATTGTTGTAATTCATCCATGCGGTCTCTAAATGTCTGCCATTGCCCATCCACAGTCAACCCCTTAAGTATCATTAGCCAATCTATCTTAGCCAATTCATGCCTCATACCTTCAAAGTTACCCTTCTTTATGTTCTGGACCATGGTCTCTGAATTAACTGTTTCATTCTCCATCCTAATGCAGAATTCCACCATATTATGGTCACTCTTCCCCAAGGGGCCTCGCACAATGAGATTGCTAATTAATCCTCTCTCATTACACAACACCCAGTCTAAGATGGCCTCCCCCCTAGTTGGTTCCTCGACATATTGGTCTAGAAAACCATCCCTTATGCATTCCAGGAAATCCTCCTCCACCGTATTGCTTCCAGTTTGGCTAGCCCAATCTATGTGCATATTAAAGTCACCCATTATAACTGCTGCACCTTTATTGCATGCACTCCTAATTTCCTGTTTGATGCCCTCCCCAACATCACTACTACTGTTTGGAGGTCTGTACACAACTCCCACCAACGATTTTTGCCTTTTAGTGTTCTGCAGCTCTACCCATATAGATTCCACATCATCCAAGCTAATGTCTTTCCTAACTATTGCATTAATCTCCTCTTTAACCAGCAATGCTACCCCACCTCCTTTTCCTTTTATTCTATCCTTCCTGAATGTTGAATACCCCTGGATGTTGAGTTCCCAGCCCTGATCATCCTGGAGCCACGTCTCCGTAATCCCAATCACATCATATTTATTAACATCTATTTGCACAGTTAATTCATCCACCTTATTGCGGATACTCCTTGCATTAAGACACAAAGCCTTCAGGCTTGCTTTTTTAACACCCTTTGTCCTTTTAGAATTTTGCTGTACAGTGGCCCTTTTTGTTCTTTGCCTTGGGTTTCTCTGCCCTCCACTTTTCCTCATCTCCTTTCTGTCTTTTGCTTTTGCCTCATTTTTGTCTCCCTCTGTCTCCCTGTATAGGTTCCCATCCCCCTGCAATATTAGTTTAACTCCTCCCCAACAGCACTAACAAACACTTCCCCTAGGACATTGGTTCCGGACCTGCCCAGGTGCAGACCGTCCGGTTTGTACTGGTCCCACCTCCCCCAGAACCGGTTCCAATGCCCCAAGAATTTGAATCCCTCCCTGCTGCACCACTGCTCAAGCCATGTATTCATCTGCGCTATCCTGCGATTCCTACTCTGACTAGCACGTGGCACTGGTAGCAATCCCGAGATTACTACTTTTGAGGTCCGACTTTTTAATTTAGCTCCTAGCTCCTTAAATTCTTTTCGTAGGACCTCATCCCTTTTTTTACCTATGTCGTTGGTACCAATGTGCACCACGACAACTGGCTGTTCTCCCTCCCATTTCAGAATGTCCTGCACCCGCTCCGAGACATCCTTGACCCTTGCACCAGGGAGGCAACATACCATCCTGGAGTCTCGGTTGCGTCCGCAGAAACGGGACAGGTTGGATGCAGGAAGAATGTTCCCGATGTTGGGAAAGTCCAGAACCAGTGGACATAGTCTTAGGATAAGGGGTAGGCCATTTAGGACTGAGATGAGGAGAAACTTCTTCACTCAGAGTTGTTAACCTGTGGAATTCCCTGCCACAGAGAGTTGTTGATGCCAGTTCACTGGATATATTCGAGAGAGTTAGATATGGCTTACGGGTAAGGGGATCAAGGGGTATGGAGAGAAAGCAGGAAAGGGGTACTGAGTGAATGATCAGCCATGATCTTATTGCATGGTGGTGCAGGCTCGAAGGGTTGAATGGCTTACTCCTGCACCTATTTTTCTAAGTTTTTTCTATGTTTTGTTATTCAATCTCTCTACTTCTACCTGCAGAGTCTGAGCCTGCAGTTTGGTTAGCATACAGCTTAGATTCCTGGGGCCCAGTTTTGCTGAAGGCCTGCACCCACCCAAGTGCTGTCCAAAGGACTGCCGATGGCCACCAAGGTACCTGATGGTACTTTGAGTGGGTTTTCATCGCCGAGGTCCCTTGAATGTCAGCGGGCAGCAAATGAGCGACTTATGCCGCCAATCTGGGTGGCAACTGCCGGGAGCTCTCATTCTCGGCGGCAAAGGTGCTTGCCGCACAAGTGCCACCGAGGATAGAGTTGGACCCACGGAGGGTTGAAGACCTGAAAAGCAAAAGCACAAAAAAAAATTTTTTTAAATCATCTGAAGACCTTCAGGGGACGCCATCCAGGTAAGTCCCTTTAAAGAAAAAAATGACAAAGTGTACTAAGCTTTTTTTCCCCCCATCCTGCGACTTACTGTCGGGAACAGACAAGCCTCCAGACAGCGGTCCGCCCCTGTTCTGCTGCCGACTCCCGCCCGCAGCGGGCGGCTGGTCAGTTGCGTGACTCAGCTGTCCGCTGACATCGGCGGGCACTTCCCGGCGGCTCTCCCCTCCTGCCCAGGTGGCACTGGGCGGTTCGACCAGAGGAATGTCGGCAGTGGGCAGTGAGTGCATCAATTTCGGGCTCCTGGTTTCTAGCTGCTGGCATTCTTTGTCCCTCTGGCTTTGATTTCTCTGATCGTTAATAACCCTTATGTTGCCACGTTTGGGCAAACATCAGCTGCATAGTGTAACAGCTGCCTGCCTTTATAATCTTCTGCCCCTACCCTTGAGGGTACTTTGTTATTATCATTAACATCTGATTTTTACAGTTGTTCTCAGTTTGGCCCTCTCCTTCATTGGCTCGGCCTTTATCACACTTCATTGTAAGGTCCCTGTAGGGGTCACTGTTGCCCTTCTCGAAAGGTCCTTCCCAAGTGTGCTTGTGGACATGACTTGCTGCCCACAACATCCGCGATAATACTCCTTTATTATCATGGGAAGTGGAGGGGGAGGGGAAGTGGGGGGGAGAGGGAGGGGAAGTGGTGGGGAGAGGGAGGTGAAGTGGTGGGAAGTGTGGGGAGAGGGGGAGGGGAAGTGGTGGGGAGAGGGGGAGAGGGAGGGGAAGTGGTGGGGAGAGGGAGGGGAAGTGGTGGGGAGAGGGGGAGAGGGGGAGAGGGAGGGGAAGTGGTGGGGAGAGGGAGGGGAAGTGGTGGGGAGAGGGAGGGGAAGTGGTGGGGAGAGGGAGGGGAAGTGGTGGGGAGAGGGGGAGAGGGGGAGAGGGAGGGGAAGTGGTGGGGAGAGGCGGAGAGGGAGGGGAAGTGGTGGGGAGACGGTGGGGAGAGGGGGAGGGGAAGTAGTGGGAAGTGGGGGTGAGGGGAAGTGGTGGGAAGTGGGGGTGAGGGGAAGTGGTGGGGAGAGGGAGGGGAAGTGGTGGGGAGAGGGGGGAAGAGGGAGGGGAAGTGGTGGGGAGAGGGGGAGAGGGTGGGAAGTGGGGGGAGGGGAAGTGGTAGGGGGAGAGGGAGGGGAAGTGTAGGGAGGGGAAGTGGTGTGAGGGGAGGGGAAGTGTGGGGAGAGGGGAGGGGAAGTAGAGGGGGAGGGGAAGTGGTGGGGAGAGGGGGAGAGGGAGGGGAAGTGGTGGGGAGAGGGGGAGGGGACGTGGTGGGAAGTGGGAGGGAGGGGAAGTGTGGGGAGAGGGGAGGGGGGAGAGAGGGGAAGTGTGGGGAGAGGGGGAGGGGAAGTAGGGGAAGTGGGGGTGGGGAAGTGTAGGGGGAGGGGAAGTAGGGGAAGTTGGGGTGGGGAAGTGGTGGGGGAGAGGGAGAGGGAGGGGAAGTGGGGGGAGGGGAAGTGGTAGGGGGAGGGGGGGAGAGGGATGGGAAGTGGTGAGGAAGTGGAGGGGGGGAGGTGAATGGCAGAGTTTGGAGTGGGAGGTATAAAAATGTTTCTAAATGAGAAACTGTGAGGATTGCAGACAAGGTGCCTATTGCCTGGTCTGTACTCTGTTAGCTGATGTCAGGCACGGGTTGGGAAGGGAAAGAATGGGCCAGGTTCTAGTCCAGTGCAGGAATCCCGACTGAAACCGCCTGTGAGCACAGATGATGAGGACAAGAACAAGGCTCGGCTGTCATAACTCTCAGGGTGGGATTGTGTCCCGACACTTGTGTAGAATGGTACTCCATGGTATGTCGCTGTCTTCAGCAGAGGCAGGGGAGCTGAGAGTAAGGGAAACATGTCAGTGGGCCCTGCTGTGGCGACACTGGTTGAATTGGCGTGTTTGGACGGGAGGCAGTGCACGGGGCAGCAAGCTGGGGGAATGCACTTTGAATAGTATGAAAAGAATGTTTGTAATCTGGCCTCAAACGTGGCAAAACATGTAATGCAGCACAGCAGGAATTCACAACGAAAGTAAATAACTGGCAGATATCAATGGGCTGGGTGTGGATAGGACACACTGCAGCTTTAAACTACTGTTCAAACAGTCAGACAACAGGCAAAGCAACTGTTTAACCCGTTCACAGCATGCGGAGCACGTGTGGTGGTTTTATACAGAACAGAAGATCCCAGGATAAAGCCTCAGTCCAAGAACCCGATCAATGTCCTCGGTCTGAGTCCCGATCAATGTCCTCGGTCTGAGACCCGATCAATGTCCCCGGTCTGAGTCCCGATCAATGTCCCCGATCAATCTGTCCTCGGTCTGAGCCCCGATCAATGTCCCCGGTCTGAGTCCCGATCAATGTCCCCGAACTGAGCCCCGGCCTGAGCCCCGCTCAATGTCCCCGGTCTGAGCCCCGCTCAATGTCCTCGGTCTGAGTTCCGATCAATGTCCCCGGTCTGAGCCCCGATCAATGCCGTCGGTCTGAGCCCCGGTCTGAGCCCCGATCAATCTGTCCCCGGTCTGAGTCCCGATCAATGTCCTCGGTCTGAGTTCCGATCAATGTCCCCGGTCTGAGCCCCGATCAATGTCATCGGTCTGAGCCCCGGTCTGAGCCCCGATCAATCTGTCCCCGGTCTGAGTCCCGATCAATGTCCTCGGTCTGAGTTCCGATCAATGTCCCCGGTCTGAGCCCCGATCAATGCCGTCGGTCTGAGCACCGGTCTGAGCCCCGATCAATGCACCCGGTCTGAGCCCCGATCAATGTCCCCGGTCTGAGCCCCGATCAATGTGCCGGTCTGAGCCCCGATCAATGTGTCCGGTCTGAGCCCCGATCAATGCCGTCGGTCTGAGCCCCGCTCAATGTCCTCGGTCTGAGCCCCGCTCAATGTCCCCGGTCTGAGTCCCGATCAATGTCCCCGAACTGAGCCCCGGTCTGAGACCCGATCAATGTCCCCGGTCTGAGTCCCGATCAATGTCCCCGGTCTGAGTCCCGATCAATGTCCCCGGTCTGAGCCCCGGTCTGAGACCCGATCAATGTCCCTGGTCTGAGACCCGATCAATGTCCCCGGTCTGAGCCCCGATCAATGTCCCCGGTCTGAGCCCCGATCAATGTCCCCGGTCTGAGCTCCGCTCAACGTCCCCGGTCAATGTCCCCGGTCTGAGTCCCGATCAATGTCCTCGGTCTGAGTCCCGATCAATGTCCCTGGCCTGAGCCCCGATCAATGTCCCCGGTCTGAGCCCCGGTCTGAGACCCGATCAATGTCCCCGGTCTGAGACCCGATCAATGTCCCCGGTCTGAGCCCCGATCAATGTCCCCGGTCTGAGTCCCGATCAATGTCCCCGGTCTGAGCCCCGGTCTGAGCCCCGATCAATGTCCCCGGTCTGAGACCCGATCAATGTCCCCGGTCTGAGCCCCGATCAATGTCCCCCGTCTGAGCCCCGATCAATGTCCCCGGTCTGAGCCCCGCTCAACGTCCCCGGTCAATGTCCCCGGTCTGAGTCCCGATCAATGTCCCCGGTCTGAGCCCCGATCAATGTGTCCGGTCTGAGCCCCGATCAATGCCGTCGGTCTGAGCCCCGCTCAATGCCGTCGGTCTGAGCCCCGCTCAATGTCCCCGGTCTGAGTCCCGATCAATGTCCCCGAACTGAGCCCCGGTCTGAGCCCCGATCAATCTGTCCCCGGTCTGAGTCCCGATCAATGTCCTCGGTCTGAGTTCCGATCAATGTCCCCGGTCTGAGCCCCGATCAATGTCATCGGTCTGAGCCCCGGTCTGAGCCCCGATCAATCTGTCCCCGGTCTGAGTCCCGATCAATGTCCTCGGTCTGAGTTCCGATCAATGTCCCCGGTCTGAGCCCCGATCAATGCCGTCGGTCTGAGCACCGGTCTGAGCCCCGATCAATGCACCCGGTCTGAGCCCCGATCAATGTCCCCGGTCTGAGCCCCGATCAATGTGCCGGTCTGAGCCCCGATCAATGTGTCCGGTCTGAGCCCCGATCAATGCCGTCGGTCTGAGCCCCGCTCAATGTCCTCGGTCTGAGCCCCGCTCAATGTCCCCGGTCTGAGTCCCGATCAATGTCCCCGAACTGAGCCCCGGTCTGAGACCCGATCAATGTCCCCGGTCTGAGTCCCGATCAATGTCCCCGGTCTGAGTCCCGATCAATGTCCCCGGTCTGAGCCCCGGTCTGAGACCCGATCAATATCCCCGGTCTGAGACCCGATCAATGTCCCCGGTCTGAGCCCCGATCAATGTCCCCGGTCTGAGCCCCGATCAATGTCCCCGGTCAATGTCCCCGGTCTGAGTCCCGATCAATGTCCTCGGTCTGAGTCCCGATCAATGTCCCCGGCCTGAGCCCCGATCAATGTCCCCGGTCTGAGTACCGATCAATGTCCCCGGTCTGAGACCCGATCAATGTCCCCGGTCTGAGCCCCGATCAATGTCCCCCGTCTGAGCCCCGATCAATGTCCCCGGTCTGAGCCCCGCTCAACGTCCCCGGTCAATGTCCCCGGTCTGAGTCCCGATCAATGTCCCCGGTCTGAGTCCCGATCAATGTCCCCGGTCTGAGTCCCGATCAATCTGTCCTGGGTCTGAGTCCCGATCAATCTGTCCCCGGACTGAGTCCTCATCAATCTGTCCCCGGTCTGAGACCCGATCAATGTCCCCGGCCTGAGTCCCGATCAATGTCTCCGGTCTGAGCCCCGGTCAATGTCTCCGGTCTGAGCCCCGATCAATGACCCCGGTCTGAGCCCCGATCAATGTCCCCGGTCTGAGCCCCGATCAATGTCCGTGGTCTGAGTCCCGATCAATGTCCCCGGTCTGAGTCCCGATCAATGTCCCCGGTCTGAGTCCCGATCAATCATCTCAGTCTGAGTCCCGATCAATGTCCTCGGTCTGAGCCCCGATCAATGTCCTCGGTCTGAGTCCCGAACAATGTCCCCGATCAATGTCCCCGGTCTGAGTCCCGATCAATGTCCCCGGTCTGAGTCCCGATCAATGTCCCCGGTCTGAGCCCCGATCAATGTCCCCGGTCTGAGCCCCGCTCAACGTCCCCGGTCAATGTCCCCGGTCTGAGTCCCGATCAATGTCCTCGGTCTGAGCCCCGATCAATGTCCCCGGCCTGAGCCCCGATCAATGTCCCCGGCCTGAGCCCCGATCAATGTCCCCGGCCTGAGCCCCGGTCAATGTCCCCGGTCTGAGCCCCGATCAATGTCCGCGGTCTGAGCCCCGATCAATGTCCCCGGCCTGAGCCCCGGTCAATGTCCCCGGTCTGAGCCCCGATCAATGTCCTCGGTCTGAGCCCCGATCAATGTCCCCGGTCTGAGTCCCGAACAATGTCCCCGATCAATGTCCCCGGTCTGAGTCCCGATCAATGTCCCCGGTCTGAGTCCCGATCAATGTCCCCGGTCTGAGTCCAGATCAATCTGTCCCGGGTCTGAGTCCCGATCAATCTGTCCCCGGTCTGAGTCCCGATCAATGTCCCCGGTCTGAGTCCCGATCAATGTCCCCGGTCTGAGTCCCGATCAATCTGTCCCCGGTCTGAGTCCTCATCAATCTGTCCCCGGTCTGATTCCCGATCAATGTCCCCGGCCTGAGCCCCGATCAATGTCCCCGGTCTGAGCCCCGATCAATGTCCCCGGTCTGAGCCCCGCTCAACGTCCCCGGTCAATGTCCCCGGTCTGAGTCCCGATCAATGTCCTCGGTCTGAGTCCCGATCAATGTCCCCGGCCTGAGCCCCGGTCTGAGCCCCGATCAATGTCCCCGGTCTGAGACCCGATCAATGTCCCCGGTCTGAGCCCCGATCAATGTCCCCGGTCTGAGTCCCGATCAATGTCCCCGGTCTGAGCCCCGGTCTGAGACCCGATCAATGTCCCCGGTCTGAGACCCGATCAATGTCCCCGGTCTGAGCCCCGATCAATGTCCCCGGTCTGAGCCCCGATCAATGTCCCCGGTCTGAGCCCCGATCAATGTCCCCGGTCTGAGCCCCGGTCTGAGTCCCGATCAATGTCCCCGGTCTGAGTCCCGATCAATCATCTCAGTCTGAGCCCCGATCAATGTCCCCGGCCTGAGCCCCGGTCAATGTCCCCGGTCTGAGCCCCGATCAATGTCCCTGGTCTGAGTCCCGAACAATGTCCCCGATCAATGTCCCCGGTCTGAATCCCGATCAATGTCCCCGGTCTGAGTCCCGATCAATGTCCCCGGTCTGAGTCCAGATCAATCTGTCCCCGGTCTGAGTCCAGATCAATCTGTCCCCGGTCTGAGTCCCGATCAATGTCCCCGGTCTGAGTCCCGATCAATGTCCCCGGTCTGAGTCCCGATCAATGTCCCCGGTCTGAGTCCCGATCAATGTCCCCGGTCTGAGTCCCGATCAATGTCCCCGGTCTGAGTCCCGATCAATGTCCCCGGTCTGAGTCCCGATCAATGTCCCCGGTCTGAGTCCCGATCAATCTGTCCCCGGTCTGAGTCCCGATCAATCTGTCCCCGGTCTGAGTCCCGATCAATGTCCCCGGTCTGAGTCCTCATCAATCTGTCCCCGGTCTGATCCCCGATCAATGTCCTTGGTCTGAGCCCCGCTCAATGTCCCCGGTCTGATTCCCGATCAACGTCCTCGGTCTGAGTCCCGATCAATGTCCCCGGTCTGAGTCCCGATCAATGTCCCCGGTCTGAGTCCCGATCAATGTCCCCGGTCTGAGTCCCGATCAATGTCCCCGGTCTGAGTCCCGATCAATGTCCCCGGTCTGAGTCCCGATCAATGTCCCCGGTCTGAGTCCCGATCAATCTGTCCCCGGTCTGAGTCCCGATCAATCTGTCCCCGGTCTGAGTCCCGATCAATGTCCCCGGTCTGAGTCCTCATCAATCTGTCCCCGGTCTGATCCCCGATCAATGTCCTTGGTCTGAGCCCCGCTCAACGTCCCCGGTCTGATTCCCGATCAACGTCCTCGGTCTGAGTCCCGATCAATGTCCCCGGTCTGAGTCCCGATCAATGTCCCCGGTCTGAGTCCCGATCAATGTCCCCGGTCTGAGTCCCGATCAATGTCCCCGGTCTGAGTCCCGATCAATCTGTCCCCGGTCTGAGTCCCGATCAATCTGTCCCCGGTCTGAGTCCCGATCAATGTCCCCGGTCTGAGTCCTCATCAATCTGTCCCCGGTCTGATCCCCGATCAATGTCCTTGGTCTGAGCCCCGCTCAACGTCCCCGGTCTGATTCCCGATCAACGTCCTCGGTCTGAGTCCCGATCAATGTCCCCGATCAATGTCCCCGGCCTGAGCCCCGATCAATGTCCCCGGCCTGAGCCCCGATCAATGTCTCCGGTCTGAGACCCGGTCAATGTCTCCGGTCTGAGACCCGATCAATGACCCCGGTCTGAGCCCCGATCAATGTCCGCGGTCTGAGCCCCGATCAATGTCCGCGGTCTGAGCCCCGATCAATGTCCCCGGTCTGAGCCCCGATCAATGTCCTCGGTCTGAGCCCCGATCAATGTCCTCGGTCTGAGCCCCGATCAATGTCCTCGGTCTGAGTCCCGAACAATGTCCCCGATCAATGTCCCCGGTCTGAGTCCCGATCAATGTCCCCGGTCTGAGTCCCGATCAATGTCCCCGGTCTGAGTCCCGATCAACGTCCCCGGTCTGAGTCCAGATCAATCTGTCGCCGGTCTGAGTCCCGATCAATGTCCCCGGTCTGAGTCCCGATCAATGTCCCTGGTCTGAGCCCCGATCAGTGTCCCCGGTCTGAGCCCCGATCCATCTCCCCGATCAATGTCCCCGGTCTGAGTCCCGATCAATGTCCCCGGTCTGAGCCCCGATCAATGTCCGCGGTCTGAGTCCCGATCAATGTCCCCGGTCTGAGTCCCGATCAATCGTCTCAGTCTGAGTCCCGATCAATGTCCCCGGTCTGAGCCCCGATCAATGTCCGTGGTCTGAGCCCCGATCAATGTCCTCGGTCTGAGCCCCGATCAATGTCCTCGGTCTGAGTCCCGATCAATGTCCCCGGTCTGAGTCCCGATCAATGTCCCCGGTCTGAGTCCCGATCAATGTCCCCGGTCTGAGTCCCGATCAATGTCCCCGGTCTGAGTCCAGATCAATCTGTCGCCGGTTTGAGTCCCGATCAATCTGACCCCGGTCTGAGTCCCGATCAATGTCCCCGGTCTGAGCCCCGGTCTGAGTCCCGATCAATGTCCCCGGTCTGCGCCCCGATCAATGTCCCCGGTCTGAGCCCCGATCAATGTCCCCGGTCTGAGCCCCGATCAATGTCATCGGTCTGAGCCCCGGTCTGAGCCCCGATCAATGTCCCCGGTCTGAGTCCCGATCAATGTGTCCCCGGTCTGAGCCCCGATCAATGTCATCGGTCTGAGCCCCGGTCTGAGCCCCGATCAATGTCCTCGGTCTGAGTCCCGATCAATGTCCCCGGTCTGAGTCCCGATCAATGTCCCCGGTCTGAGTCCCGATCAATGTCCCCGGTCTGAGCCCCGGTCTGAGTCCCGATCAATGTCTCCGGTCTGCGCCCCGATCAATGTGTCCCCGGTCTGAGCCCCGATCAATGTCCCCGGTCTGAGCCCCGATCAATGGCCTCGGTCTGAGTCCCGATCAATGGCCTCGGTCTGAGTCCCGATCAATGGCCTCGGTCTGAGTCCCGATCAATGGCCTCGGTCTGAGTCCCGATCAATGGCCTCGGTCTGAGTCCCGATCAATGTCCTCGGTCTGAGTCCCGATCAATGTTCCCGATCTGAGCCCCGAACAATGTTCCCAGTCTGAGCCCCGATCAATGTCCCCGGTCTGAGCCCCGATCAATGTCCCCGAACTGAGCCCCGGTCTGAGACCCGATCAATGTCGCCGAACTGAGCTCCGGTCTGAGTCCCGATCAATGTCCCCGGTCTGAGTCCCGATCAATGTCCCCGGTATGAGTCCCGATCAATCTGTCCTCGGTCTGAGTTCCGCTCAATGTCCCCGGCCTGAGCCCCGATCAATGTCCCCGGTCTGAGCCCCGATCAATGTCCCCGGTCTGAGCCCCGATCAATGCCCGTGGTCTGAGTCCCGATCAATGTCCCCGGTCTGAGTCCCGATCAATGTCCCCGGTCTGAGTCCCGAACAATGTCCCCGATCAATGTCCCCGGTCTGAGTCCCGATCAATGTCCTCGGTCTGAGTCCCGATCAATGTCCCCGGCCTGAGCCCCGATCAATGTCCCCGGCCTGAGCCCCGATCAATGTCCCCGGCCTGAGCCCCGATCAATGTCCCCGGCCTGAGCCCCGGTCAATGTCCCCGGTCTGAGCCCCGATCAATGTCCGCGGTCTGAGCCCCGGTCAATGTCCCCGGCCTGAGCCCCGGTCAATGTCCCCGGTCTGAGCCCCGATCAATGTCCTCGGTCTGAGCCCCGATCAATGTCCCCGGTCTGAGTCCCGAACAATGTCCCCGATCAATGTCCCCGGTCTGAGTCCCGATCAATGTCCCCGGTCTGAGTCCCGATCAATGTCCCCGGTCTGAGTCCAGATCAATCTGTCCCGGGTCTGAGTCCCGATCAATCTGTCCCCGGTCTGAGTCCCGATCAATGTTCCCGGTCTGAGTCCCGATCAATGTCCCCGGTCTGAGTCCTCATCAATCTGTCCCCGGTCTGATTCCCGATCAACGTCCTCGGTCTGAGTCCCGATCAATGTCCCCGGCCTGAGCCACGATCAATGTCCCCGGCCTGAGCCCCGATCAATGTCCCCGGTCTGAGCCCCGATCAATCATCTCAGTCTGAGTCCCGATCAATGTCCTCGGTCTGAGCCCCGATCAATGTCCTCGGTCTGAGCCCCGATCAATGTCCTCGGTCTGAGTCCCGAACAATGTCCCCGATCAATGTCCCCGGTCTGAGTCCCGATCAATGTCCCCGGTCTGAGCCCCGATCAATGTCCCCGGTCTGAGCCCCGATCAATGTCCCCGGTCTGAGTCCCGATCAATGTCCTTGGTCTGAGCCCCGCTCAACGTCCCCGGTCAATGTCCCCGGTCTGAGTCCCGATCAATGTCCTTGGTCTGAGTCCTCATCAATCTGTCTCCGGTCTGAGCCCCGGTCAATGTCTCCGGTCTGAGCCCCGATCAATGACCCCGGTCTGAGCCCCGATCAATGTCCCCGGTCTGAGCCCCGATCAATGTCCCCGGTCTGAGCCCCGATCAATCATCTCAGTCTGAGTCCCGATCAATGTCCTCGGTCTGAGCCCCGATCAATGTCCTCGGTCTGAGCCCCGATCAATGTCCTCGGTCTGAGTCCCGAACAATGTCCCCGATCAATGTCCCCGGTCTGAGTCCCGATCAATGTCCCCGGTCTGAGCCCCGATCAATGTCCCCGGTCTGAGCCCCGATCAATGTCCCCGGTCTGAGTCCCGATCAATGTCCTTGGTCTGAGCCCCGCTCAACGTCCCCGGTCAATGTCCCCGGTCTGAGTCCCGATCAATGTCCTTGGTCTGAGTCCCGATCAATGTCCCCGGCCTGAGCCCCGATCAATGTCCCCGGTCTGAGTCCCGATCAATGTCCCCGGTCTGAGTCCCGATCAATCTGTCCCCGGTCTGAGTCCTCATCAATCTGTCCCCGGTCTGATTCCCGATCAATGTCCCCGGCCTGAGCCCCGATCAATGTCCCCGGTCTGAGCCCCGATCAATGTCCCCGGTCTGAGCCCCGCTCAACGTCCCCGGTCAATGTCCCCGGTCTGAGTCCCGATCAATGTCCTCGGTCTCAGTCCCGATCAATGTCCCCGGCCTGAGCCCCGGTCTGAGCCCCGATCAATGTCCCCGGTCTGAGACCCGATCAATGTCCCCGGTCTGAGCCCCGATCAATGTCCCCGGTCTGAGTCCCGATCAATGTCCCCGGTCTGAGCCCCGGTCTGAGACCCGATCAATGTCCCCGGTCTGAGACCCGATCAATGTCCCCGGTCTGAGCCCCGATCAATGTCCCCGGTCTGAGCCCCGATCAATGTCCCCGGTCTGAGCCCCGATCAATGTCCCCGGTCTGAGCCCCGGTCTGAGTCCCGATCAATGTCCCCGGTCTGAGTCCCGATCAATCATCTCAGTCTGAGCCCCGATCAATGTCCCCGGCCTGAGCCCCGGTCAATGTCCCCGGTCTGAGCCCCGATCAATGTCCCTGGTCTGAGTCCCGAACAATGTCCCCGATCAATGTCCCCGGTCTGAATCCCGATCAATGTCCCCGGTCTGAGTCCCGATCAATGTCCCCGGTCTGAGTCCAGATCAATCTGTCCCCGGTCTGAGTCCAGATCAATCTGTCCCCGGTCTGAGTCCCGATCAATGTCCCCGGTCTGAGTCCCGATCAATGTCCCCGGTCTGAGTCCCGATCAATGTCCCCGGTCTGAGTCCCGATCAATGTCCCCGGTCTGAGTCCCGATCAATGTCCCCGGTCTGAGTCCCGATCAATGTCCCCGGTCTGAGTCCCGATCAATGTCCCCGGTCTGAGTCCCGATCAATCTGTCCCCGGTCTGAGTCCCGATCAATCTGTCCCCGGTCTGAGTCCCGATCAATGTCCCCGGTCTGAGTCCTCATCAATCTGTCCCCGGTCTGATCCCCGATCAATGTCCTTGGTCTGAGCCCCGCTCAATGTCCCCGGTCTGATTCCCGATCAACGTCCTCGGTCTGAGTCCCGATCAATGTCCCCGGTCTGAGTCCCGATCAATGTCCCCGGTCTGAGTCCCGATCAATGTCCCCGGTCTGAGTCCCGATCAATGTCCCCGGTCTGAGTCCCGATCAATGTCCCCGGTCTGAGTCCCGATCAATGTCCCCGGTCTGAGTCCCGATCAATCTGTCCCCGGTCTGAGTCCCGATCAATCTGTCCCCGGTCTGAGTCCCGATCAATGTCCCCGGTCTGAGTCCTCATCAATCTGTCCCCGGTCTGATCCCCGATCAATGTCCTTGGTCTGAGCCCCGCTCAACGTCCCCGGTCTGATTCCCGATCAACGTCCTCGGTCTGAGTCCCGATCAATGTCCCCGGTCTGAGTCCCGATCAATGTCCCCGGTCTGAGTCCCGATCAATGTCCCCGGTCTGAGTCCCGATCAATGTCCCCGGTCTGAGTCCCGATCAATGTCCCCGGTCTGAGTCCCGATCAATGTCCCCGGTCTGAGTCCCGATCAATCTGTCCCCGGTCTGAGTCCCGATCAATCTGTCCCTGGTCTGAGTCCCGATCAATGTCCCCGGTCTGAGTCCTCATCAATCTGTCCCCGGTCTGATCCCCGATCAATGTCCTTGGTCTGAGCCCCGCTCAACGTCCCCGGTCTGATTCCCGATCAACGTCCTCGGTCTGAGTCCCGATCAATGTCCCCGATCAATGTCCCCGGCCTGAGCCCCGATCAATGTCCCCGGCCTGAGCCCCGATCAATGTCTCCGGTCTGAGACCCGGTCAATGTCTCCGGTCTGAGACCCGATCAATGACCCCGGTCTGAGCCCCGATCAATGTCCGCGGTCTGAGCCCCGATCAATGTCCGCGGTCTGAGCCCCGATCAATGTCCCCGGTCTGAGCCCCGATCAATGTCCTCGGTCTGAGCCCCGATCAATGTCCTCGGTCTGAGCCCCGATCAATGTCCTCGGTCTGAGTCCCGAACAATGTCCCCGATCAATGTCCCCGGTCTGAGTCCCGATCAATGTCCCCGGTCTGAGTCCCGATCAATGTCCCCGGTCTGAGTCCCGATCAACGTCCCCGGTCTGAGTCCAGATCAATCTGTCGCCGGTCTGAGTCCCGATCAATGTCCCCGGTCTGAGTCCCGATCAATGTCCCTGGTCTGAGCCCCGATCAGTGTCCCCGGTCTGAGCCCCGATCCATCTCCCCGATCAATGTCCCCGGTCTGAGTCCCGATCAATGTCCCCGGTCTGAGCCCCGATCAATGTCCGCGGTCTGAGTCCCGATCAATGTCCCCGGTCTGAGTCCCGATCAATCGTCTCAGTCTGAGTCCCGATCAATGTCCCCGGTCTGAGCCCCGATCAATGTCCGTGGTCTGAGCCCCGATCAATGTCCTCGGTCTGAGCCCCGATCAATGTCCCCGGTCTGAGTCCCGATCAATGTCCCCGGTCTGAGTCCCGATCAATGTCCCCGGTCTGAGTCCCGATCAATGTCCCCGGTCTGAGTCCCGATCAATGTCCCCGGTCTGAGTCCAGATCAATCTGTCGCCGGTTTGAGTCCCGATCAATCTGACCCCGGTCTGAGTCCCGATCAATGTCCCCGGTCTGAGCCCCGGTCTGAGTCCCGATCAATGTCCCCGGTCTGCGCCCCGATCAATGTCCCCGGTCTGAGCCCCGATCAATGTCCCCGGTCTGAGCCCCGATCAATGTCATCGGTCTGAGCCCCGGTCTGAGCCCCGATCAATGTCCCCGGTCTGAGTCCCGATCAATGTGTCCCCGGTCTGAGCCCCGATCAATGTCATCGGTCTGAGCCCCGGTCTGAGCCCCGATCAATGTCCTCGGTCTGAGTCCCGATCAATGTCCCCGGTCTGAGTCCCGATCAATGTCCCCGGTCTGAGTCCCGATCAATGTCCCCGGTCTGAGCCCCGGTCTGAGTCCCGATCAATGTCTCCGGTCTGCGCCCCGATCAATGTGTCCCCGGTCTGAGCCCCGATCAATGTCCCCGGTCTGAGCCCCGATCAATGGCCTCGGTCTGAGTCCCGATCAATGGCCTCGGTCTGAGTCCCGATCAATGGCCTCGGTCTGAGTCCCGATCAATGGCCTCGGTCTGAGTCCCGATCAATGTCCTCGGTCTGAGTCCCGATCAATGTTCCCGATCTGAGCCCCGAACAATGTTCCCAGTCTGAGCCCCGATCAATGTCCCCGGTCTGAGCCCCGATCAATGTCCCCGAACTGAGCCCCGGTCTGAGACCCGATCAATGTCGCCGAACTGAGCTCCGGTCTGAGTCCCGATCAATGTCCCCGGTCTGAGTCCCGATCAATGTCCCCGGTATGAGTCCCGATCAATCTGTCCTCGGTCTGAGTTCCGCTCAATGTCCCCGGCCTGAGCCCCGATCAATGTCCCCGGTCTGAGCCCCGATCAATGTCCCCGGTCTGAGCCCCGATCAATGCCCGTGGTCTGAGTCCCGATCAATGTCCCCGGTCTGAGTCCCGATCAATGTCCCCGGTCTGAGTCCCGAACAATGTCCCCGATCAATGTCCCCGGTCTGAGTCCCGATCAATGTCCTCGGTCTGAGTCCCGATCAATGTCCCCGGCCTGAGCCCCGATCAATGTCCCCGGCCTGAGCCCCGATCAATGTCCCCGGCCTGAGCCCCGATCAATGTCCCCGGCCTGAGCCCCGGTCAATGTCCCCGGTCTGAGCCCCGATCAATGTCCGCGGTCTGAGCCCCGGTCAATGTCCCCGGCCTGAGCCCCGGTCAATGTCCCCGGTCTGAGCCCCGATCAATGTCCTCGGTCTGAGCCCCGATCAATGTCCCCGGTCTGAGTCCCGAACAATGTCCCCGATCAATGTCCCCGGTCTGAGTCCCGATCAATGTCCCCGGTCTGAGTCCCGATCAATGTCCCCGGTCTGAGTCCAGATCAATCTGTCCCGGGTCTGAGTCCCGATCAATCTGTCCCCGGTCTGAGTCCCGATCAATGTTCCCGGTCTGAGTCCCGATCAATGTCCCCGGTCTGAGTCCTCATCAATCTGTCCCCGGTCTGATTCCCGATCAACGTCCTCGGTCTGAGTCCCGATCAATGTCCCCGGCCTGAGCCACGATCAATGTCCCCGGCCTGAGCCCCGATCAATGTCCCCGGTCTGAGCCCCGATCAATCATCTCAGTCTGAGTCCCGATCAATGTCCTCGGTCTGAGCCCCGATCAATGTCCTCGGTCTGAGCCCCGATCAATGTCCTCGGTCTGAGTCCCGAACAATGTCCCCGATCAATGTCCCCGGTCTGAGTCCCGATCAATGTCCCCGGTCTGAGCCCCGATCAATGTCCCCGGTCTGAGCCCCGATCAATGTCCCCGGTCTGAGTCCCGATCAATGTCCTTGGTCTGAGCCCCGCTCAACGTCCCCGGTCAATGTCCCCGGTCTGAGTCCCGATCAATGTCCTTGGTCTGAGTCCTCATCAATCTGTCTCCGGTCTGAGCCCCGGTCAATGTCTCCGGTCTGAGCCCCGATCAATGACCCCGGTCTGAGCCCCGATCAATGTCCCCGGTCTGAGCCCCGATCAATGTCCCCGGTCTGAGCCCCGATCAATCATCTCAGTCTGAGTCCCGATCAATGTCCTCGGTCTGAGCCCCGATCAATGTCCTCGGTCTGAGCCCCGATCAATGTCCTCGGTCTGAGTCCCGAACAATGTCCCCGATCAATGTCCCCGGTCTGAGTCCCGATCAATGTCCCCGGTCTGAGCCCCGATCAATGTCCCCGGTCTGAGCCCCGATCAATGTCCCCGGTCTGAGTCCCGATCAATGTCCTTGGTCTGAGCCCCGCTCAACGTCCCCGGTCAATGTCCCCGGTCTGAGTCCCGATCAATGTCCTTGGTCTGAGTCCCGATCAATGTCCCCGGCCTGAGCCCCGATCAATGTCCCCGGTCTGAGTCCCGATCAATGTCCCCGGTCTGAGCCCCGGTCTGAGCCCCGATCAATGTCCCCGGTCTGAGACCCGATCAATGTCCCCGGTCTGAGCCCCGATCAATGTCCCCGGTCTGAGTCCCGATCAATGTCCCCGGTCTGAGCCCCGGTCTGAGACCCTATCAATGTCCCCGGTCTGAGCCCCGATCAATGTCCCCGGTCTGAGCCCCGATCAATGTCCCCGGTCTGAGCCCCGATCAATGTCCCCGGTCTGAGCCCCGATCAATGTCCCCGGTCTGAGTCCCGATCAATGTCCCCGGTCTGAGTCCCGATCAATGTCCCCGGTCTGAGTCCCGATCAATGTCCCCGGTCTGAGTCCCGATCAATCATCTCAGTCTGAGACCCGATCAATGTCCCCGGCCTGAGCCCCGATCAATGTCCCCGGCCTGAGCCCCAGTCAATGTCCTCGGTCTGAGCCCCGATCAATGTCCCTGGTCTGAGTCCCGAACAATGTCCCCGGTCTGAGTCCCGATCAACGTCCCCGGTCTGAGTCCAGATCAATCTGTCCCGGGTCTGAGTCCCGATCAATCTGTCCCCGGTCTGAGTCCCGATCAATCTGTCCCCGGTCTGAGTCCCGATCAATGTCCCCGGTCTGAGTCCCGATCAATGTCCCCGGTCTGAGTCCCGATCAATGTCCCCGGTCTGAGTCCCGATCAATCTGTCCCCGGTCTGAGTCCCGATCAATCTGTCCCCGGTCTGAGTCCCGATCAATGTCCCCGGTCTGAGTCCTCATCAATCTGTCCCCGGTCTGATCCCCGATCAATGTCCTTGGTCTGAGCCCCGCTCAATGTCCCCGGTCTGATTCCCGATCAACGTCCTCGGTCTGAGTCCCGATCAATGTCCCCGGTCAATGTCCCCGGTCTGAGCCCCGATCAATGTCCCCGGCCTGAGCCCCGATCAATGTCCCCGGCCTGAGTCCCGATCAATGTCCCCGGTCTGAGCCCCGATCAATGTCCTCGGTCTGAGCCCCGATCAATGTCCTCGGTCTGAGCCCCGATCAATGTCCGCGGTCTGAGTCCCGATCAATGTCCCCGGTCTGAGCCCCGATCAATGTCCTCGGTCTGAGCCCCGATCAATGTCCTCGGTCTGAGCCCCGATCAATGTCCTCGGTCTGAGTCCCGAACAATGTCCCCGATCAATGTCCCCGGTCTGAGTCCCGATCAATGTCCCCGGTCTGAGTCCCGATCAATGTCCCTAGTCTGAGCCCCGATCAGTGTCCCCGGTCTGAGCCCCGATCCATCTCCCCGGTCTGAGCCCCGATCAATGTCCTTGGTCTGAGCCCCGCTCAATGTCCCCGGTCTGATTCCCGATCAACGTCCCCGGTCTGAGTCCCGATCAATGTCCCCGATCAATGTCCCCGGTCTGAGTCCCGATCAATGTCCCCGATCAATGTCCCCGGTCTGAGTCCCGATCAATGTCCCCGGCCTGAGCCCCGGTCAATGTCCCCGGTCTGAGCCCCGGTCAATGTCCCCGGTCTGAGCCCCGATCAATGTCCCCGGTCTGAGCCCCGATCAATGTCCGCGGTCTGAGTCCCGATCAATGTCCCCGGTCTGAGCCCCGATCAATGTCCGTGGTCTGAGCCCCGATCAATGTCCTCGGTCTGAGCCCCGATCAATGTCCTCGGTCTGAGTCCCGAACAATGTCCCCGATCAATGTCCTCGGTCTGAGCCACGATCAATGTCTCCAGTCTGAGTCCCGATCAATGTCTCCATCTGTGCCCCGATCAATGTCCCCGAACTGAGCCCCGGTCTGAGACCCGATCAATGTCCCCGGTCTGAGCACCGGTCAATGTCCCCGGTCTGAGTCCCGATCAATCTGTCGCCGGTTTGAGTCCCGATCAATCTGTCCCCGGTCTGAGTCCCGATCAATGTCCCCGGTCTGAGTCCCGATCAATGTCCCCGGTCTGAGCCCCGGTCTGAGTCCCGATCAATGTCCCCGGTCTGAGCCCCGATCAATGTCCTCGGTCTGAGTCCCGATCAATGTCCTCGGTCTGAGCCCCGAACAATGTTCCCGGTCTGAGCCCCGATCAATGTCCCCGGTCTGAGCCCCGATCAATGTCCCCGAACTGAGCCCCGGTCTGAGTCCCGATCAATGTCCCCGGTCTGAGTCCCGATCAATGTGTCCGGTCTGAGTCCCGATCAATGTCCCCGGTCTGAGTCCCGATCAATGTCCCCGGTCTGAGTCCCGATCAATCTGTCCCCGGTCTGAGTCCCGATCAATCTGTCCCCGGTCTGAGTCCCGATCAATGTCCCCGGTCTGAGTCCTCATCAATCTGTCCCCGATCAATGTCCTTGGTCTGAGCCCCGCTCAATGTCCCCGGTCTGATTCCCGATCAATGTCCCCGGTCTGAGTCCCGATCAACGTCCTCGGTCTGAGCCCCGATCAATGTCCCCGGTCTGAGCCCCGATCAATGTCCGCGGTCTGAGTCCCGATCAATGTCCCCGGTCTGAGCCCCGATCAATGTCCTCGGTCTGAGCCCCGATCAATGTCCTCGGTCTGAGTCCCGAACAATGTCCCCGATCAATGTCCCCGGTCTGAGTCCCGATCAATGTCCCCGGTCTGAGTCCCGATCAATGTCCCCGGTCTGAGTCCCGATCAACGTCCCCGGTCTGAGTCCAGATCAATCTGTCGCCGGTCTGAGTCCCGATCAATGTCCCCAGTTTGAGTCCCGATCAATGTCCCCGGTCTGATTCCTGATCAATTTGTCCCCGGTCTGAGCCTCGATAAATGTCCCCGGTCTGAGTCCCGATCAATGTCCCTGGTCTGAGCCCCGATCAGTGTCCCCGGTCTGAGCCCCGATCCATCTCCCCGGTCTGAGCCCCGATCAATGTCCTTGGTCTGAGCCCCGCTCAATGGCCCCGGTCTGATTCCCGATCAACGTCCCCGGTCTGAGTCCCGATCAATGTCCCCGATCAATGTCCCCGGTCTGAGTCCCGATCAATGTCCCCGGCCTGAGCCCCGATCAATGTCCCCGGCCTGAGCCCCGATCAATGTCCCCGGCCTGAGCCCCGGTCAATGTCCCCGGTCTGAGCCCCGGTCAATGTCCCCGGTCTGAGCCCCGGTCAATGTCCCCGGTCTGAGCCCCGGTCAATGTCCCCGGTCTGAGCCCCGATCAATGTCCGTGGTCTGAGCCCCGATCAATGTCCTCGGTCTGAGCCCCGATCAATGTCCTCGGTCTGAGTCCCGAACAATGTCCCCGATCAATGTCCTCGGTCTGAGCCACGATCAATGTCTCCAGTCTGAGTCCCGATCAATGTCTCCATCTGTGCCCCGATCAATGTCCCCGAACTGAGCCCCGGTCTGAGACCCGATCAATGTCCCCGGTCTGAGCACCGGTCAATGTCCCCGGTCTGAGTCCCGATCAATGTCCCCGGTCTGAGTCCCGATCAATCTGTCGCCGGTTTGAGTCCCGATCAATCTGTCCCCGGTCTGAGTCCCGATCAATGTCCCCGGTCTGAGTCCCGATCAATGTCCCCGAACTGAGCCCCGGTCTGAGACCCGATCAATGTCCCTGGTCTGAGTCCCGATCAATGTCCCCGGTCTGAGTCCCGATCAATGTCCTCGGTCTGAGCCCCGATCAATGTCCCCGGTCTGAGCCCCGATCAATGTCCCCGGTCTGAGCCCCGATCAATGTCCCCGGTCTGAGTCCCGATCAATGTCCCCGATCAATGTCCCCGGTCTGAGTCCCGATCAATGTCCCCGGTCTGAGTCCCGATCAATGTCCCCGGCCTGAGCCCCGATCAATGTCCCCGGCCTGAGCCCCGATTAATGTCCCCGGCCTGAGCCCCGGTCAATGTCCCCGGTCTGAGCCCCGGTCAATGTCCCCGGTCTGAGCCCCGATCAATGTCCCCGGTCTGAGCCCCGATCAATGTCCGCGGTCTGAGTCCCGATCAATGTCCCCGGTCTGAGTCCCGATCAATCATCTCAGTCTGAGTCCCGATCAATGTCCCCGGTCTGAGCCCCGATCAATGTCCGTGGTCTGAGCCCCGATCAATGTCCTCGGTCTGAGTCCCGAACAATGTCCCCGATCAATGTCCTCGGTCTGAGCCACGATCAATGTCTCCAGTCTGAGTCCCGATCAATGTCTCCATCTGTGCCCCGATCAATGTCCCCGAACTGAGCCCCGGTCTGAGACCCGATCAATGTCCCCGGTCTGAGCACCGGTCAATGTCCCCGGTCTGAGTCCCGATCAATGTCCCCGGTCTGAGTCCCGATCAATCTGTCGCCGGTTTGAGTCCCGATCAATCTGTCCCTGGTCTGAGTCCCGATCAATGTCCCCGGTCTGAGTCCCGATCAATGTCCCCGGTCTGAGCCCCGGTCTGAGTCCCGATCAATGTCCCCGGTCTGAGCCCCGATCAATGTCCTCGGTCTGAGTCCCGATCAATGTCCTCGGTCTGAGCCCCGAACAATGTTCCCGGTCTGAGCCCCGATCAATGTCCCCGGTCAATGTCCCCGGCCTGAGCCCCGATCAATGTCCCCGGCCTGAGCCCCGATCAATGTCCCCGGCCTGAGCCCCGGTCAATGTCTCCGGTCTGAGCCCCGATCAATGACCCCGGTCTGAGCCCCGATCAATGTCCCCGGTCTGAGCCCCGATCAATGTCCCCGATCAATGTCCCCGGTCTGAGTCCCGATCAATGTCCCCGGTCTGAGTCCCGATCAATGTCCCCGGTCTGAGTCCCGATCAATGTCCCCGGTCTGAGTCCCGATCAATGTCCCCGGTCTGAGTCCCGATCAATGTCCCCGGTCTGAGTCCCGATCAATCTGTCCCCGGTCTGAGTCCCGATCAATCTGTCCTCGGTCTGAGTCCCGATCAATGTCCCCGGTCTGAGTCCCGATCAATGTCTCCGGTCTGAGCCCCGATCAATGTCCTTGGTCTGAGCCCCGCTCAATGTCCCCGGTCTGAGTCCAGATCAATGTCCCCGGTCTGAGTCCCGATCAATGTCCTCGGTCTGAGTCCCGATCAATGTCCTCGGTCTGAGTCCCGATCAATGTCCCCGGTCTGAGTCCCGATCAATGTCTCCGGTCTGAGTCCCGATCAATCTGTCCCCGGTCTGAGTTCCGATCAATCTGTCCCCGGTCTGAGCCCCGATCAATGTCATCGGTCTGAGCCACGATCAATGTCATCGGTCTGAGCCCCGGTCTGAGTCCCGATCAATGTCCCCGGTCTGAGTCCCGATCAATGTCCCCGGTCTGAGCCCCGATCAATGTCCCCGGTCTGAGCCCCGATCAGTCTGTCCCCGGTCTGAGCCCCGATCAATGTCCTTGGTCTGAGCCCCGATAAATGTCTCCGGTCTGAGTCCAGATCAATGTCCCCGGTCTGAGTCCCGATCAATGTCCTCGGTCTGAGCCTCGGTCTGAGTCCCGATCAATGTCCCCGGTCTGAGCCCCGGTCTGAGTCCCGATCAATCTGTCCTCGGTCTGAGTCCCGATTACTGTTCCCGAACTGAGCCCTGGTCTGAGACCCGATCAATGTCCCCGGTCTGAGTCCCGATCAATGTCCCCGATCTGAGTCCCGATTAATCTGCCCTCGGGCTGAGTCCCGGTCTGAGTCCCGATCAATCTGTCCTCGGTCTGAGTTCCGCTCAATGTCCCCTGTCTGAGTCCCGATCAATGTCCCCGGTCTGAGTCCCGATCAATCTGTCCTCGGTCTGAGTTCCGATCAATGTCCCCGGTCTGAGCCCCGATCAATGTCCCCGGTCTGAGCCCCGATCAATGTCCCCGGTCTGAGTCCCGATCAATGTCCCCGGTCTGAGTCCCGATCAATGTCCCCGGTCTGAGTCCCGATCAATGTCCCCGGTCTGAGTCCCGATCAATGTCCCCGGTCTGAGTCCCGATCAATGTCCCCGGTCTGAGTCCCGATCAATGTCCCCGGTCTGAGTCCCTAAAAATGTCCCCGTTCTGAGTCCCGATCAATGTCCCCGGTCTGAGTCCCTAAAAATGTCCCCGTTCTGAGTCCTGATCAATGTCCCCGGTCTGAGCCCCGATCAATGTCCCCGGTCTGAGCCCCGATCAATGTTCCCGAACTGAGCCCCGGTCTGAGACCCGATCAATGTCGCCGAACTGAGCCCCGGTCTGAGACCCGATCACTGTCCCCGGTCTGAGTCCCGATCAATGTCCCCGGTATGAGTCCCGATCAATCTGTCCTCGGTCTGAGTCCCGATCAATGTCCCCGGTCTGAGTCCCGATCAATCTGTCCTCGGTCTGAGCCCCGATCAATGTCCCCGGTCTGAGCCCCGATCAATGTCCCTGTCTGAGTCCCAATCAATGTCCCCGGTCTGAGTCCCGATCAATGTCTCCGGTCTGAGTCCCGATCAATCTGTCCCCGGTCTGAGTCCCGATCAATCTGTCCCCGGTCTGAGTCCCGATCAATCTGTCCTCGGTCTGAGTCCCGATCAATCTGTCCTCGGTCTGAGTCCCGATCAATCTGTCCCCGGCCTGAGTCCCGATCAATGTCCCCGGTCTGAGCCCCGGTCAATGTCCCCGGTCTGAGCCCCGGTCAATGTCCCCGGTCTGAGCCCCGATCAATGTCCCCGGTCTGAGCCCCGATCAATGTCCCCGGTCTGAGTCCCGATCAATGTTCCCGGTCTGAGTCCCGATCAATCATCTCGGTCTGAGTCCCGATCAATGTCCCCGGTCTGAGCCCCGATCAATGTCCCCGGTCTGAGCCCCGATCAATGTCCCCGGTCTGAGCCCCGCTCAATGTCCCCGGTCTGAGCCCCGCTCAATGTCCCCGGTCTGAGCCCCGATCAATGTCCCCGGTCTGAGCCCCGATCAATATCCGCGGTCTGAGCCCCGGTCAATGTCCCCGGTCTGAGTCCCGATCAATGTCCCCGGCCTGAGCCCCGATTAATGTCCCCGGCCTGAGCCCCGATTAATGTCCCCGGCCTGAGCCCCGATCAATGTCCGTGGTCTGAGCCCCGATCAATGTCCTCGGTCTGAGCCCCGATCAATGTCCTCGGTCTGAGTCCCGAACAATGTCCCCGATCAATGTCCCCGGTCTGAGTCCCGATCAATGTCTCCGGTCTGAGTCCCGATCAATGTCTCCGGTCTGAGTCCCGATCAATGTCCGCGGTCTGAGTCCCGATCAATGTCCCCGGTCTGAGTCCCGATCAATGTCCCCGGTCTGAGTCCCGATCAATCTGTCGCCGGTTTCAGTTCCGATCAATCTGTCCCCGGTCTGAGTCCCGATCAATCTGTCCCCGGTCTGAGTCCCGATCAATGTCCCCGGTCTGAGTCCCGATCAATGTCCCCGGTCTGAACCCCGGTCTGAGTCCCGATCAATGTCCCCGGTCTGAGTCCCGATCAATGTCCCCGGTCTGAGCCCCGATCAATGTCCCCGCTCTGAGCCCCGATCAATGTCATCGGTCTGAGCCCCGGTCTGAGCCCCGATCAATGGCCTCGGTCTGAGTCCCGATCAATGTCCTCGGTCTGAGTCCCGATCAATGTTCCCGGTCTGAGCCCCGAACAATGTTCCCGGTCTGAGCCCCGATCAATGTCCCCGGTCTGAGCCCCGATGAATGTCCCCGAACTGAGCCCCGGTCTGAGACCCGATCAATGTCGCCGAACTGAGCTCCGGTCTGAGTCCCGATCAATGTCCCCGGTCTGAGCCCCGATCAATGTCCCCGGTCTGAGTCCCGATCAATGTCCCCGGTATGAGTCCCGATCAATCTGTCCTCGGTCTGAGTTCCGCTCAATGTCCCCGGCCTGAGTCCCGATCAATGTCCCCGGCCTGAGTCCCGATCAATGTCCCCGGCCTGAGCCCCGGTCAATGTCCCCGGCCTGAGCCCCGGTCTGAGCCCCGGTCAATGTCCCCGGTCTGTGTCCCGATCAATGTTCCCGGTCTGAGTCCCGATCAATCATCTCAGTCTGAGTCCCGATCAATGTCCCCGGTCTGAGCCCCGCTCAATGTCCCCGGTCTGAGCCCCGATCAATGTCCCCGGTCTGAGCCCCGATCAATGTCCCCGGTCTGCGCCCCGATCAATGTCCCCGAACTGAGCCCTGGTCTGAGACCCGATCAATGTCCCCGGTCGGAGTCCCGATCAATGTCCCCGGTCTGAGTCCCGATCAATCTGTCCCCGGTCTGAGCCCCGATTAAACTGCCCTCGGTCTGTGTCCCGGTCTGAGTCCCGATCAATCTGTCCTCGGTCTGAGTTCCGCTCAATGTCCCCGGTCTGAGACCCGATCAATGTCCCCGGTCTGAGTCCCGATCAATGTCCCCGGTCTGAGTCCCGATCAATGTCCCCGGTCTGAGTCACGATCAATCTGTCCTCGGTCTGAGTTCCGATCAATGTCCCCGGTCTGAGCCCCGATCAATGTCCCCGGTCTGAGTCCCGATCAATGTCCCCGGTCTGAGTCCCGATCAATGTCTCCAGTCTGAGTCCCGATCAATGTGTCCCCGGTCTGAGTCCCGATCACTGTTCCCGAACTGAGCCCTGGTCTGAGACCCGATCAATGTCCCCGGTCTGAGTCCCGATCAATGTCCCCGGTCTGAGTCCCGATCAATCTGTCCCCGGTCTGAGCCCCGATTAATCTGCCCTCGGGCTGAGTCCCGGTCTGAGTCCCGATCAATCTGTCCTCGGTCTGAGTTCCGCTCAATGTCCCCGGTCTGAGTCCCTAAAAATGTCCCCGTTCTGAGTCCTGATCTATGTCCCCGATCTGAGCCCCGGTCTGAGCCCCGATCAATGTCCCCGAACTGAGCCCCGGTCTGAGACCCGATCAATGTCGCCGAACTGAGCCCCGGTCTGAGACCCGATCAATGTCCCCGGTCTGAGTCCCGATCAATGTCCCCGGTCTGAGTCCCGATCAATGTCCCCGGTCTGAGTCCCGATCAATCTGTCCTCGGTCTGAGCCCCGATCAATGTCCCCAGTCTGAGTCCCGATCAATGTCCCTGTCTGAGTCCCGATCAATGTCCCCGGTCTGAGTCCCGATCAATGTCTCCGGTCTGAGACCCGATCGATCTGTCCTCGGTCTGAGTCCCGATCAATCTGTCCTCGGTCTGAGTCCCGGTCAATCTGTCCCCGGCCTGAGTCCCGATCAATGTCCCCGGCCTGAGTCCCGATCAATGTCCCCGGCCTGAGCCCCGGTCAATGTCCCCGGTCTGAGCCCCGGTCAATGTCCCCGGTCTGAGCCCTGATCAATGTCCCCGGTCTGAGCCCCGATCAATGTCCCCGGTCTGAGTCCCGATCAATGTTCTCAGTCTGAGTCCCGATCAATCATCTCAGTCTGAGTCCCGATCAATGTCCCCGGCCTGAGCCCCGATCAATGTCCCCGGTCTGAGCCCCGGTCAATGTCCCCGGTCTGAGCCCCGATCAATGTTCCCGGTCTGAGTCCCGATCAATCATCTCAGTCTGAGTCCCGATCAATGTCCCCGGTCTGAGCCCCGCTCAATGTCCCCGGTCTGAGCCCCGCTCAATGTCCCCGGTCTGAGCCCCGCTCAATGTCCCCGGTCTGAGCCCCGCTCAATGTCCCCGGTCTGAGCCCCGCTCAATGTCCCCGGTCTGAGCCCCGCTCAATGTCCCCGGTCTGAGCCCCGATCAATGTCCCCGGTCTGAGCCCCGATCAATGTCCGCGGTCTGAGCCCCGGTCAATGTCCCCGGTCTGAGTCCCGATCAATGTCCCCGGTCTGCGCCCCGATCAATGTCCCCGAACTGAGCCCTGGTCTGAGACCCGATCAATGTCCCCGGTCTGAGTCCCGATCAATGTCCCCGGTCTGAGTCCCGATCAATGTCCCCGGTCTGAGCCCCGATCAATGTCCGCGGTCTGAGCCCCGGTCAATGTCCCCGGTCAGAGTCCCGATCAATGTCCCCGGTCTGCGTCCCGATCACTGTTCCCGAACTGAGCCCTGGTCTGAGACCCGATCAATCTGTCCTCGGTCTGAGCCCCGATTAAACTGCCCTCGGTCTGTGTCCCGGTCTGAGTCCCGATCAATCTGTCCTCGGTCTGAGTTCCGCTCAATGTCCCCGGTCTGAGTCCCGATCACTGTCCCGGGTCTGAGTCCCGATCAATGTCTCCAGTCTGAGTCCCGATCAATGTGTCCCCGGTCTGAGTCCCGATCACTGTTCCCGAACTGAGCCCTGGTCTGAGACCCGATCAATGTCCCCGGTCTGAGTCCCGATCAATCTGTCCTCGGTCTGAGTTCCGCTCAATGTCGCCGGTCTGAGTCCCGATCAATGTCCCCGGTCTGAGTCCCTAAAAATGTCCCCGTCTTGAGTCCCGATCAATGTCCCCGGTCTGAGCCCCGATCAATGTCCCCGGTCTGAGCCCCGATCAATGTCCCCGAACTGAGCCCCGGTCTGAGACCCGATCAATGTCGCCGAACTGAGCCCCGGTCTGAGACCCGATCAATGTCCCCGGTCTGAGTCCCGATCAATGTCCCCGGTCTGAGTCCCTAAAAATGTCCCCGTTCTGAGTCCCGATCAATGTCCCCGGTCTGAGCCCCGATCAATGTCCCTGTCTGAGCCCCGATCAATGTCCCCGGTCTGAGCCCCGATCAATGTGTCCCCGGTCTGAGCCCCGATCAATGTCTTCGGTCTGAGTCCCGATCAATGTCCCCGGTCTGAGTCCAGATCAATGTCCTCGGTCTGAGTCCCGATCAATGTCCTCGGTCTGAGTCCCGAACAATGGCCTCGGTCTGAGTCCCGATCAATGTCCTCGGTCTGAGTCCCGATCAATGTCCTCGGTCTGAGTCCCGAACAATGTTCCCGGTCTGAGTCCCGATCAATGTCCCCGGTCTGAGTTCCGATCAATGTCCCCGGTCTGAGTCCCGATCAATGTCTCCGGTCTGAGTCCCGATCAATCTGTCCCCGGTCTGAGTCCCGATCAATGTCTCCGGTCTGAGTCCCGATCAATCTGTCCCCGGTCTGAGTCCCGATCAATCTGTCCCCGGTCTGAGTCCCGATCAATCTGTCCTCGGTCTGAGTCCCGATCAATCTGTCCCCGGTCTGAGTCCCGATCAATCATCTCAGTCTGAGTCCCGATCAATGTCCCCGGTCTGAGCCCCGATCAATGTCCCCGGTCTGAGCCCCGATCAATGTCCCCGGTCTGAGCCCCGATCAATGTCCCCGGTCTGAGCCCCGATCAATGTCCCCGGTCTGAGTCCCGATCAATCTGTCCCCGGTCTGAGCCCCGATTAAACTGCCCTCGGTCTGTGTCCCGGTCTGAGTCCCGATCAATCTGTCCTCGGTCTGAGTTCCGCTCAATGTCCCCGGTCTGAGACCCGATCAATGTCCCCGGTCGGAGTCCCGATCAATGTCCCCGGTCTGAGTCCCGATCAATGTCCCCGGCCTGAGCCCCGGTCAATGTCCCCGGTCTGAGCCCCGATCAATGTCCCCGGTCTGAGCCCCGATCAATGTCCCCGGTCTGAGCCCCGATCAATGTCCTCGGTCTGAGTCCCGATCAATGTCCTCGGTCTGAGTCCCGATCAATGTCCTCGGTCTGAGCCCCGATCAATGTCCTCGGTCTGAGTCCCGAACAATGTCCCCGATCAATGTCCCCGGTCTGAGTCCCGATCAATGTCTCCGGTCTGAGTCCCGATCAATGTCCCCGGTCTGAGTCCCGATCAATGTCCCCGGTCTGAGTCCCGATCAATGTCCCCGGTCTGAGTCCCGATCGATGTCCCCGGTCTGAGCCCCAGTCTGAGTCCCGATCAATGTCCCCGGTCTGAGCCCCGATCAATGTCCCCGGTCTGCGCCCCGATCAATGTCCCCGGTCTGAGCCCCGATCAATGTCCCCGGTCTGAGCCCCGATCAATGTCTTCGGTCTGAGTCCCGATCAATGTCTTCGGTCTGAGTCCCGATCAATGTCCCCGGTCTGAGTCCCGATCAATGTCCCCGGTCTGAGTCCCGATCAATGTCCCCGGTCTGAGACCCGATCAATGTCCTCGGTCTGAGCCCCGATCAATGTCCCCGAACTGAGCCCCGGTCTGAGACCCGATCAATGTCGCCGAACTGAGCCCCGGTCTGAGACCCGCTCAATGTCCCCGGTCTGAGTCCCGATCAATGTCCCCGGTCTGAGTCCCGATCAATCTGTCCTCGGTCTGAGCCCCGATCAATGTCCCCGGTCTGAGCCCCGATCAATGTCCCTGTCTGAGTCCCGATCAATCTGTCCCCGGCCTGAGTCCCGATCAATCTGTCCCCGGCCTGAGTCCCGATCAATGTCCCCGGCCTGAGTCCCGATCAATGTCCCCGGCCTGAGTCCCGATCAATGTCCCCGGCCTGAGCCCCGATCAATGTCCCCGGTCTGAGTCCCGATCAATCTGTCCCCGGTCTGAGCCCCGATTAAATTGCCCTCGGTCTGAGTCCCGATCAATCTGTCCTCGGTCTGAGTTCGGCTCAATGTCCCCGGTCGGAGTCCCGATCAATGTCCCCGGTCGGAGTCCCGATCAATGTCCCCGGTCGGAGTCCCGATCAATGTCCCCGGTCGGAGTCCCGATCAATGTCCCCGGTCGGAGTCCCGATCAATGTCCCCGGTCGGAGTCCCGATCAATGTCCCCGGTCTGAGTCCCGATCAATGTCGCCAGTCTGAGTCCCGATCAATGTGTCCCCGGTCTGAGTCCCGATCACTGTTCCCGAACTGAGCCCTGGTCTGAGACCCGATCAATGTCCCTGGTCGGAGTCCCGATCAATGTCCCTGGTCTGAGTCCCGATCAATGTCCCCGGTTTGAGTCCCGATCAATCTGTCCCCGGTCTGCGTTCCGCTCAATGTCCCCTGTCTGAGTCCCGATCAATGTCCCCGGTCTGAGTTCCGATCAATGTCCCCGGTCTGAGTCCCGATCAATGTCTCCGGTCTGAGTCCCGATCAATCTGTCCCCGGTCTGAGTCCCGATCAATGTCTCCGGTCTGAGTCCCGATCAATCTGTCCCCGGTCTGAGTCCCGATCAATCTGTCCCCGGTCTGAGTCCCGATCAATCTGTCCTCGGTCTGAGTCCCGATCAATCTGTCCCCGGTCTGAGTCCCGATCAATCAACTCAGTCTGAGTCCCGATCAATGTCCCCGGTCTGAGCCCCGATCAATGTCCCCGATCTGAGCCCCGCTCAATGTCCCCGGTCTGAGCCCCGCTCAATGTTCCCGGTCTGAGCTCCGATCAATGTTCCCGGTCTGAGCCCCGATCAATGTCCCCGGTCTGAGCCCCGATCAATGTCCCCGGTCTGAGCCCCGATCAATGTCCCCGGTCTGAGCCCCGATCAATGTCCCCGGTCTGAGCCCCGATCAATGTCCCCGGTCTGAGCCCCGATCAATGTCCCCGGTCTGAGCCCCGATCAATGTCCCCGGTCTGAGCCTCGATCAATGTCCCCGGTCTGCGCCCCGATCAATGTCCCCGAACTGAGCCCTGGTCTGAGACCCGATCAATGTCCCCGGTCGGAGTCCCGATCAATGTCCCCGGTCTGAGTCCCGATCAATCTGTCCCCGGTCTGAGCCCCGATTAAACTGCCCTCGGTCTGTGTCCCGGTCTGAGTCCCGATCAATCTGTCCTCGGTCTGAGTTCCGCTCAATGTCCCCGGTCTGAGACCCGATCAATGTCCCCGGCCTGAGCCCCGATCAATGTCCCCGGTCTGAGTCCCGATCGATGTCCCCGGTCTGAGCCCCAGTCTGAGTCCCGATCAATGTCCCCGGTCTGAGTCCCGATCAATGTCCCCGGTCTGAGTCCCGATCAATGTCCCCGGTCTGAGTCCCGATCAATGTCCCCGGTCTGAGTCCCGATCAATGTCCCCGGTCTGAGTCCCGATCAATGTCCTCGGTCTGAGTCCCGATCAATGTCCTCGGTCTGAGTCCCGATCAATGTCCTCGGTCTGAGTCCCGATCAATGTCCTCGGTCTGAGCCCCGATCAATGTCCCCGAACTGAGCCCCGGTCTGAGACCCGATCAATGTCGCCGAACTGAGCCCCGGTCTGAGACCCGATCAATGTCCCCGGTCTGAGTCCCGATCAATGTCCCCGGTCTGAGTCCCGATCAATCTGTCCTCGGTCTGAGCCCCGATCAATGTCCCCGGTCTGAGCCCCGATCAATGTCCCTGTCTGAGTCCCAATCAATGTCCCCGGTCTGAGTCCCGATCAATCTGTCCCCGGTCTGAGTCCCGATCAATGTCCCCGGTCTGAGTCCCGATCAATGTCCCCGGTCTGAGTCCCGATCACTGTCCCGGGTCTGAGTCCCGATCAATGTCTCCAGTCTGAGTCCCGATCAATGTGTCCCCAGTCTGAGTCCCGATCACTGTTCCCGAACTGAGCCCTGGTCTGAGACCCGATCAATGTCCCCGGTCTGAGTCCCGATCAATGTCCCCGGTCTGAGCCCCGATCAATGTCCCCGGTCTGTGCCCCGATCCATGTTACCGGTCTGAGCCCCGATCAATGTCCCCGGTCTGCGCCCCGATCAATGTTCCCGAACTGAGCCCTGGTCTGAGACCCGATCAATGTCCCCGGTCGGAGTCCCGATCAATGTCCCCGGTCTGAGTCCCGATCAATCTGTCCCCGGTCTGAGCTCCGATTAATCTGCCCTCGGTCTATGTCCCGGTCTGAGTCCCGATCAATCTGTCCTCGGTCTGAGTTCCGCTCAAGGTCCCCGGTCTGAGTCCCGATCAATGTCCCCGGTCTGAGTCCCGATCAATCTGTCCTCGGTCTGAGCCCCGATCAATGTCCCCGGTCTGAGCCCCGATCAATGTCCCCGGTCTGAGTCCCGATCAATGTCCCCGGTCTGAGTCCCGATCAATGTCCCCAGTCTGAGTCCCTAAAAATGTCCTCGTTCTGAGTCCCGATCAATGTCCCCGGTCTGAGCCCCGATCAATGTCCCCGGTCTGAGTCCCGATCAATCTGTCCCCGGTCTGAGTCCCGATCAATGTCCACGGTCTGAGTCCCGATCAATCTGTCCCCGGTCTGAGCCCCGATTAATCTGCCCTCGGTCTGTGTCCCGGTCTGAGTCCCGATCAATCTGTCCCCGGTCTGAGTCCCGATCAATGTCCCCGGTCTGAGTCCCGATCAATCTGTCCCCGGTCTGAGTTCCGATCAATGTCCCCGGTCTGAGCCCCGATCAATGTCCCCGGTCTGAGTCCCGATCAATGTCCCCGGTCTGAGTCCCTAAAAATGTCCCCGTTCTGAGTCCCGATCAATGTCCCCGGTCTGAGCCTCGATCAATGTCCCCGAACTGAGCCCCGGTCTGAGACCCGATCAATGTCCCCGAACTGAGCCCCGGTCTGAGACCCGATCAATGTCCCCGGTCTGAGTCCCGATCAATGTCCCCGGTCTGAGTCCCGATCAATCTGTCCTCGGTCTGAGTTCCGCTCAATATCCCCGGTCTGAGTCCCGATCAATGTCCCCGGTCTGAGTCCCGATCAATCTGTCCTCGGTCTGAGCCCCGATCAATGTCTCCGGTCTGAGTCCCGATCAATGTGTCCCCGGTCTGAGTCCCGATCAATCTGTCCCCGGTCTGAGTCCCGATCAATCTGTCCCCGGTCTGAGTCCCGATCAATCATCTCGGCATGAGTCCCGATCAATGTCCCCGGCCTGAGCCCCGGTCAATGTCCCCGGTCTGAGCCCCGGTCAATGTCCCCGGTCTGAGCCTTGGTCTGAGACCCGATCAATGTCCCCGGTCTGAGTCCCGATCAATGTCCCCGGTCTGAGTCCCGATCAATGTCCCCGGTCTGAGTCCCGATCAATCTGTCCCCGGTCTGAGCCCCGATTAATCTGCCCTCGGTCTGTGTCCCGGTCTGAGTTCCGCTCAAGGTCCCCGGTCTGAGTCCCGATCAATGTCCCCGGTCTGAGTCCCGATCAATCTGTCCTCGGTCTGAGTTCCGATCAATGTCCCCGGTCTGAGCCCCGATCAATGTCCCCGGTCTGAGTCCCTAAAAATGTCCCCGTTCTGAGTCCCGATCAATGTCCCCGGTCTGAGCCCCGATCAATGTCCCCGGTCTGAGTCCCGATCAATGTCTCCGGTCTGAGTCCCGATCAATGTCCTCGGTCTGACTCCCGATCAATGTGTCCCCGGTCTGAGTCCCGATCACTGTCCCCGGTCTGAGTCCCGATCAATCTGTCCCCGGTCTGAGTCCCGATCAATCTGTCCCCGGTCTGAGTCCCGATCAATCTGTCCCCGGTCTGAGTCCCGATCAATCTGTCCCCGGTCTGAGTCCCGATCAATGTCCCCGGTCTGTGCCCCGATCAATGTCCCCGAACTGAGCCCCGGTCTGAGACCCGATCAATGTCCCCGAACTGAGCCCCGGTCTGAGACCCGATCAATGTCCCCGGTCTGAGTCCCGATCAATGTCCCCGGTCTGAGTCCCGATCAATGTCCCCGGTCTGAGCCCCGATTAATCTGCCCTCGGTCTGTGTCCCGGTCTGAGTCCCGATCAATCTGTCCTCGGTCTGAGTTCCGCTCAAGGTCCCCGGTCTGAGTCCCGATCAATGTCCCCGGTCTGAGTCCCGATCAATCTGTCCTCGGTCTGAGTTCCGATCAATGTCCCCGGTCTGAGCCCCGATCAATGTCCCCGGTCTGAGCCCCGATCAATGTCCCCGGTCTGAGCCCCGATCAATGTCCCCGGTCTGAGCCCCGATCAATGTCCCCGGTCTGAGTCCCGATCAATGTCCCCGGTCTGAGTCCCTAAAAATGTCCCCGGTCTGAGTCCCTAAAAATGTCCCCGGTCTGAGTCCCGATCAATCTGTCCCCGGTCTGAGTCCCGATCAATGTCCCCGGTCTGAGTCCCGATCAATGTCCCCGGTCTGAGTCCCGATCAATGTCCTCGGTCTGAGTCCCGATCAATGTCCTCGGTCTGAGTCCCGATCAATGTCCTCGGTCTGAGTCCCGATCAATGTCCTCGGTCTGAGTCCCGATCAATGTCCTCGGTCTGAGTCCCGATCAATGTCCTCGGTCTGAGTCCCGATCAATGTCCTCGGTCTGAGTCCCGATCAATGTCCTCGGTCTGAGTCCCGATCAATGTCCTCGGTCTGAGTCCCGATCAATGTCCTCGGTCTGAGTCCCGATCAATGTCCTCGGTCTGAGTCCCGATCAATGTCCTCGGTCTGAGTCCCGATCAATGTCCTCGGTCTGAGTCCCGATCAATGTCCTCGGTCTGAGTCCCGATCAATGTCCCCGGTCTGAGCCCTGATCAATGTCCCCGGTCTGAGCCCCGATCAATGTCCCCGGTCTGAGCCCCGATCAATGTCCCCGGTCTGAGCCCCGATCAATGTCCCCGGTCTGAGCCTCGATCAATGTCCCCGGTCTGCGCCCCGATCAATGTCCCCGAACTGAGCCCCGGTCTGAGACCCGATCAATGTCCCCGGTCGGAGTCCCGATCAATGTCCCCGGTCTGAGTCCCGATCAATCTGTCCCCGGTCTGAGCCCCGATAAAACTGCCCTCGGTCTGTGTCCCGGTCTGAGTCCCGATCAATCTGTCCTCGGTCTGAGTTCCGCTCAATGTCCCCGGTCTGAGACCCGATCAATGTCCCCGGTCTGAGTCCCGATCAATGTCCCCGGTCTGAGTCCCGATCAATGTCCCCGGCCTGAGCCCCGATCAATGTCCCCGGTCTGAGCCCCGATCAATGTCCCCGGTCTGAGTCCCGATCAATGTCCCCGGTCTGAGTCCCGATCAATGTCCCCGGTCTGAGTCCCGATCAATGTCCCCGGTCTGAGTCCCGATCAATGTCCCCGGTCTGAGTCCCGATCAATGTCCCCGGTCTGAGTCCCGATCAATGTCCTCGGTCTGAGTCCCGATCAATGTCCTCGGTCTGAGCCCCGATCAATGTCCCCGAACTGAGCCCCGGTCTGAGACCCGATAAATGTCGCCGAACTGAGCCCCGGTCTGAGACCCGATCAATGTCCCCGGTCTGAGTCCCGATCAATCTGTCCCCGGTCTGAGCCCCGATTAAACTGCCCTCGGTCTGTGTCCCGGTCTGAGTCCCGATCAATTTGTCCTCGGTCTGAGTTCCGCTCAATGTCCCCGGTCTGAGTCCCGATCAATGTCCCCGGTCGGAGTCCCGATCAATGTCCCCGGTCGGAGTCCCGATCAATGTCCCCGGTCGGAGTCCCGATCAATGTCCCCGGTCTGAGTCCCGATCAATGTCGCCAGTCTGAGTCCCGATCAATGTGTCCCCGGTCTGAGTCCCGATCACTGTTCCCGAACTGAGCCCTGGTCTGAGACCCGATCAATGTCCCTGGTCGGAGTCCCGATCAATGTCCCCGGTCTGAGTCCCGATCAATGTCCCCGGTTTGAGTCCCGATCAATCTGTCCCCGGTCTGAGTTCCGCTCAATGTCCCCTGTCTGAGTCCCGATCAATGTCCCCGGTCTGAGTCCCGATCAATGTCCCCGGTCTGAGTCCCGATCAATCTGTCCTCGGTCTGAGTTCCGATCAATGTCCCCGGTCTCAGTCCCGATCAATGTCCCCGGTCTGAGTCCCGATCAATGTCCCCGGTCTGAGTCCCGATCAATGTCCCCGGTCTGAGCCTCGATCAATGTCCCCTGTCTGAGCCTCGATCAATGTCCCCTGTCTGAGTCCCGATCATTGTCTCCGGTCTGAGTCCCGATCAATGTGTCCCCGGTCTGAGTCCCGATCACTGTCCCGGGTCTGAGTCCCGATCAATGTCTCCAGTCTGAGTCCCGATCAATGTGTCCCCGGTCTGAGTCCCGATCACTGTTCCCGAACTGAGCCCTGGTCTGAGACCCGATCAATGTCCCCGGTCTGAGCCCCGATCAATGTCCCCGGTCTGAGCCTCGATCAATGTCCCCGGTCTGCGCCCCGATCAATGTCCCCGAACTGAGCCCTGGTCTGAGACCCGATCAATGTCCCCGGTCGGAGTCCCGATCAATCTGTCCCCGGTCTGAGCCCCGATTAAACTGCCCTCGGTCTGTGTCCCGGTCTGAGTCCCGATCAATCTGTCCTCGGTCTGAGTTCCGCTCAATGTCCCCGGTCTGAGACCCGATCAATGTCCCCGGTCGGAGTCCCGATCAATGTCCCCGGTCTGAGTCCCGATCAATGTCCCCGGCCTGAGCCCCGATCAATGTCCCCGGTCTGAGCCCCGGTCAATGTCCCCGGTCTGAGCCCCGATCAATGTCCCCGGTCTGAGCCCCGATCAATGTCCTCGGTCTGAGTCCCGATCAATGTCCTCGGTCTGAGCCCCGATCAATGTCCTCGGTCTGAGTCCCGAACAATGTCCCCGATCAATGTCCCCGGTCTGAGTCCCGATCAATGTCTCCGGTCTGAGTCCCGATCAATGTCCCCGGTCTGAGTCCCGATCAATGTCCCCGGTCTGAGTCCCGATCAATGTCCCCGGTCTGAGTCCCGATCAATGTCCCCGGTCTGAGTCCCGATCAATGTCCCCGGTCTGAGTCCCGATCAATGTCCCCGGTCTGAGTCCCGATCGATGTCCCCGGTCTGAGCCCCAGTCTGAGTCCCGATCAATGTCCCCGGTCTGAGCCCCGATCAATGTCCCCGGTCTGCGCCCCGATCAATATCCCCGGTCTGAGCCCCGATCAATGTCCCCGGTCTGAGCCCCGATCAATGTCTTCGGTCTGAGTCCCGATCAATGTCCCCGGTCTGAGTCCCGATCAATGTCCCCGGTCTGAGTCCCGATCAATGTCCTCGGTCTGAGTCCCGATCAATGTCCTCGGTCTGAGCCCCGATCAATGTCCCCGAACTGAGCCCCGGTCTGAGACCCGATCAATGTCGCCGAACTGAGCCCCGGTCTGAGACCCGATCAATGTCTCCGGTCTGAGTCCCGATCAATCTGTCCCCGGTCTGAGTCCCGATCAATGTCTCCGGTCTGAGTCCCGATCAATCTGTCCCCGGTCTGAGTCCCGATCACTGTCCCCGGTCTGAGTTCCGATCAATGTCCCCGGTCTGAGACCCGATCAATGTCCCCGGTCTGAGACCCGATCAATGTCCCCGGTCGGAGTCCCGATCAATGTCCCCGGTCTGAGCCCCGATCAATGTCCCCGGTCTGAGCCCCGATCAATGTCCTCGGTCTGAGTCTCGATCAATGTCCCCGGTCTGAGTCCCGATCAATGTCCCCGGCCTGAGCCCCGATCAATGTCCCCGGTCTGAGTCCCGATCGATGTCCCCGGTCTGAGCCCCAGTCTGAGTCCCGATCAATGTCCTCGGTCTGAGTCCCGATCAATGTCCTCGGTCTGAGCCCCGATCAATGTCCCCGAACTGAGCCCCGGTCTGAGACCCGATCAATGTCGCCGAACTGAGCCCCGGTCTGAGACCCGATCAATGTCCCCGGTCTGAGTCCCAATCAATGTCCCCGGTCTGAGTCCCGATCAATCTGTCCCCGGTCTGAGTCCCGATCAATCTGTCCTCGGTCTGAGTCCCGATCAATCTGTCCTCGGCCTGAGTCCCGATCAATCTGTCCCCGGCCTGAGTCCCGATCAATGTCCCCGGTCTGAGCCCCGATCAATGTCCCCGATCTGAGCCCCGCTCAATGTCCCCGGTCTGAGCCCCGCTCAATGTCCCCGGTCTGAGCTCCGATCAATGTCCCCGGTCTGAGCCCCGATCAATGTCCCCGGTCTGAGCCCCGATCAATGTCCCCGGTCTGAGCCCCGATCAATGTCCCCGGTCTGGGCCCCGATCAATGTCCCCGAACTGAGCCCGGGTCTGAGACCCGATCAATGTCCCCGGTCGGAGTCCCGATCAATGTCCCCGGTCTGAGTCCCGATCAATCTGTCCCCGGTCTGAGTTCCGCTCAATGTCCCCGGTCTGAGACCCGATCAATGTCCCCGGTCGGAGTCCCGATCAATGTCCCCGGTCTGAGTCCCGATCAATGTCCCCGGCCTGAGCCCCGATCAATGTCCCCGGCCTGAGCCCCGATCAATGTCCCCGGTCTGAGCCCCGCTCAATGTCCCCGATCTGAGCCCCGCTCAATGTCCCCGGTCTGAGCCCCGCTCAATGTCCCCGGTCTGAGCTCCGATCAATGTCCCCGGTCTGAGCCCCGATCAATGTCCCCGGTCTGAGCCCCGATCAATCTGTCCCCGGTCTGAGTCCCTAAAAATGTCCCCGGTCTGAGTCCCTAAAAATGTCCCCGGTCTGAGTCCCTAAAAATGTCCCCGGTCTGAGTCCCGATCAATCTGTCCCCGGTCTGAGTCCCGATCAATCTGTCCCCGGTCTGAGTCCCGATCAATGTCCCCGGTCTGAGTCCCGATCAATGTCCCCGGTCTGAGTCCCGATCAATGTCCCCGGTCTGAGTCCCGATCAATGTCCTCGGTCTGAGTCCCGATCAATGTCCTCGGTCTGAGTCCCGATCAATGTCCTCGGTCTGAGTCCCGATCAATGTCCTCGGTCTGAGTCCCGATCAATGTCCTCGGTCTGAGTCCCGATCAATGTCCTCGGTCTGAGTCCCGATCAATGTCCTCGGTCTGAGTCCCGATCAATGTCCTCGGTCTGAGTCCCGATCAATGTCCTCGGTCTGAGTCCCGATCAATGTCCTCGGTCTGAGTCCCGATCAATGTCCTCGGTCTGAGTCCCGATCAATGTCCTCGGTCTGAGTCCCGATCAATGTCCTCGGTCTGAGTCCCGATCAATGTCCTCGGTCTGAGTCCCGATCAATGTCCTCGGTCTGAGTCCCGATCAATGTCCTCGGTCTGAGTCCCGATCAATGTCCTCGGTCTGAGTCCCGATCAATGTCCTCGGTCTGAGTCCCGATCAATGTCCTCGGTCTGAGTCCCGATCAATGTCCTCGGTCTGAGTCCCGATCAATGTCCTCGGTCTGAGTCCCGATCAATGTCCTCGGTCTGAGTCCCGATCAATGTCCTCGGTCTGAGTCCCGATCAATGTCCTCGGTCTGAGTCCCGATCAATCTGTCCCCGGCCTGAGTCCCGATCAATGTCCCCGGCCTGAGTCCCGATCAATGTCCCCGGCCTGAGCCCCGATCAATGTCCCCGGCCTGAGTCCCGATCAATCTGTCCCCGGTCTGAGCCCCGATTAAACTGCCCTCGGTCTGTGTCCCGGTCTGAGTCCCGATCAATCTGTCCTCGGTCTGAGTTCCGCTCAATGTCCCCGGTCTGAGACCCGATCAATGTCCCCGGTCGGAGTCCCGATCAATGTCCCCGGTCGGAGTCCCGATCAATGTCCCCGGTCTGAGTCCCGATCAATGTCCCCGGTCTGAGTCCCGATCAATGTCGCCAGTCTGAGTCCCGATCACTGTTCCCGAACTGAGCCCTGGTCTGAGACCCGATCAATGTCCCCGGTCTGAGTCCCGATCAATGTCCCCGGTCTGAGTCCCGATCAATGTCCCCGGTTTGAGTCCCGATCAATCTGTCCCCGGTCTGAGTTCCGCTCAATGTCCCCTGTCTGAGTCCCGATCAATGTCCCCGGTCTGAGTCCCGATCAATCTGTCCTCGGTCTGAGTTCCGATCAATGTCCCCGGTCTGAGCCCCGATCAATGTCCCCGGTCTGAGTCCCGATCAATGTCCCCGGTTTGAGTCCCGATCAATCTGTCCCCGGTCTGAGTTCCGCTCAATGTCCCCTGTCTGAGTCCCGATCAATGTCCCCGGTCTGAGTCCCGATCAATCTGTCCTCGGTCTGAGTTCCGATCAATGTCCTCGGTCTGAGTCCCGAACAATGTTCCCGGTCTGAGTCCCGATCAATGTCCCCGGTCTGAGTTCCGATCAATGTCCCCGGTCTGAGTCCCGATCAATGTCTCCGGTCTGAGTCCCGATCAATCTGTCCCCGGTCTGAGTCCCGATCAATCTGTCCCCGGTCTGAGTCCCGATCAATCTGTCCCCGGTCTGAGTCCCGATCAATCTGTCCCCGGTCTGAGTCCCGATCAATCTGTCCTCGGTCTGAGTCCCGATCAATCTGTCCTCGGTCTGAGCCCCGATCAATGTCCCCGGTCTGAGCCTCGATCAGTGTCCCCGGTCTGCGCCCCGATCAATGTCCCCGAACTGAGCCCTGGTCTGAGACCCGATCAATGTCCCAGGTCGGAGTCCCGATCAATGTCCCCGGTCTGAGTCCCGATCAATCTGTCCCCGGTCTGAGCCCCGATTAAACTGCCCTCGGTCTGTGTCCCGGTCTGAGTCCCGATCAATCTGTCCCCGGTCTGAGTCCCGATCAATGTCCCCGGTCTGAGTCCCGATCAATGTCCCCGGCCTGAGCCCCGATCAATGTCCCCGGTCTGAGCCCCGATCAATGTCCCCGGTCTGAGTCCCGATCGATGTCCCCGGTCTGAGCCCCAGTCTGAGTCCCGATCAATGTCCCCGGTCTGAGCCCCGATCAATGTCCCCGGTCTGAGCCCCGATCAATGTCCCCGGTCTGAGCCCCGATCAATGTCCCCGGTCTGAGCCCCGATCAATGTCCCCGGTCTGAGTCCCGATCAATGTCCCCGGTCTGAGTCCCGATCAATGTCCTCGGTCTGAGTCCCGATCAATGTCCTCGGTCTGAGTCCCGATCAATGTCCTCGGTCTGAGCCCCGATCAATGTCCCCGAACTGAGCCCCGGTCTGAGACCCGATCAATGTCGCCGAACTGAGCCCCGGTCTGAGACCCGATCAATGTCCCCGGTCTGAGTCCCGATCAATGTCCCCGGTCTGAGTCCCGATCAATCTGTCCTCGGTCTGAGCCCCGATCAATGTCCCCGGTCTGAGCCCCGATCAATGTCCCTGTCTGAGTCCCAATCAATGTCCCCGGTCTGAGTCCCGATCAATCTGTCCCCGGTCTGAGTCCCGATCAATCTGTCCCCGGTCTGAGTCCCGATCAATCTGTCCTCGGTCTGAGTCCCGATCAATCTGTCCCCGGCCTGAGTCCCGATCAATGTCCCCGGCCTGAGTCCCGATCAATGTCCCCGGCCTGAGCCCCGATCAATGTCCCCGGCCTGAGTCCCGATCAATCTGTCCCCGGTCTGAGCCTGTCCCCGGTCTGAGCCCCGATCAATGTCCCTGTCTGAGTCCCAATCAATGTCCCCGGTCTGAGTCCCGATCAATCTGTCCCCGGTCTGAGTCCCGATCAATCTGTCCCCGGTCTGAGTCCCGATCAATCTGTCCTCGGTCTGAGTCCCGATCAATCTGTCCCCGGCCTGAGTCCCGATCAATGTCCCCGGCCTGAGTCCCGATCAATGTCCCCGGCCTGAGCCCCGATCAATGTCCCCGGCCTGAGTCCCGATCAATCTGTCCCCGGTCTGAGCCCCGATTAAACTGCCCTCGGTCTGTGTCCCGGTCTGAGTCCCGATCAATCTGTCCTCGGTCTGAGTTCCGCTCAATGTCCCTGGTCTGAGACCCGATCAATGTCCCCGGTCGGAGTCCCGATCAATGTCCCCGGTCTGAGTCCGATCAATGTCGCCAGTCTGAGTCCCGATCAATGTGTCCCCGGTCTGAGTCCCGATCACTGTTCCCGAACTGAGCCCTGGTCTGAGACCCGATCAATGTCCCTGGTCGGAGTCCCGATCAATGTCCCCGGTCTGAGTCCCGATCAATGTCCCCGGTTTGAGTCCCGATCAATCTGTCCCCGGTCTGAGTTCCGCTCAATGTCCCCTGTCTGAGTCCCGATCAATGTCCCCGGTCTGAGTCCCGATCAATCTGTCCTCGGTCTGAGTTCCGATCAATGTCCCCGGTCTGAGCCCCGATCAATGTCCCCGGTCGGAGTCCCGATCAATGTCCCCGGTCTGAGTCCCGATCACTCTGTCCTCGGTCTGAGTTCCGATCAATGTCCCCGGTCTGAGTCCCGATCAATGTCCCCGGTCTGAGTCCCGATCAATGTCCCCGGTCTGAGTCCCGATCAATGTCCCCGGTCTGAGCCTCGATCAATGTCCCCTGTCTGAGTCCCGATCATTGTCTCCGGTCTGAGTCCCGATCAATGTGTCCCCGGTCTGAGTCCCGATCACTGTCCCGGGTCTGAGTCCCGATCAATGTCTCCAGTCTGAGTCCCGATCAATGTGTCCCCGGTCTGAGTCCCGATCACTGTTCCCGAACTGAGCCCTGGTCTGAGACCCGATCAATGTCCCCGGTCGGAGTCCCGATCAATGTCCCCGGTCTGAGTCCCGATCAATGTCCCCGGTCTGAGCCCCGATCAATGTCCCCGGTCTGCGCCCCGATCAATGTTCCCGAACTGAGCCCTGGTCTGAGACCCGATCAATGTCCCCGGTCGGAGTCCCGATCAATGTCCCCGGTCTGAGTCCCGATCAATCTGTCCCCGGTCTGAGCCCCGATTAATCTGCCCTCGGTCTATGTCCCGGTCTGAGTCCCGATCAATCTGTCCTCGGTCTGAGTTCCGCTCAAGGTCCCCGGTCTGAGTCCCGATCAATCTGTCCTCGGTCTGAGCCCCGATCAATGTCCCCGGTCTGAGTCCCGATCAATGTCCCCGGTCTGAGTCCCTAAAAATGTCCTCGTTCTGAGTCCCGATCAATGTCCCCGGTCTGAGCCCCGATCAATGTCCCCGGTCTGAGTCCCGATCAATCTGTCCCCGGTCTGAGCCCCGATTAATCTGCCCTCGGTCTGTGTCCCGGTCTGAGTCCCGGTCAATCTGTCCCCGGTCGGAGTCCCGATCAATGTCCCCGGTCTGAGTCCCGATCAATCTGTCCCCGGTCTGAGTTCCGATCAATGTCCCCGGTCTGAGCCCCGATCAATGTCCCCGGTCTGAGTCCCGATCAATGTCCCCGGTCTGAGTCCCTAAAAATGTCCCCGTTCTGAGTCCCGATCAATGTCCCCGGTCTGAGCCTCGATCAATGTCCCCGAACTGAGCCCCGGTCTGAGACCCGATCAATGTCCCCGAACTGAGCCCCGGTCTGAGACCCGATCAATGTCCCCGGTCTGAGTCCCGATCAATGTCCCCGGTCTGAGTCCCGATCAATGTCCCCGGTCTGAGTCCCGATCAATGTGTCCCCGGTCTGAGTCCCGATCAATCTGTCCCCGGTCTGAGTCCCGATCAATCTGTCCCCGGTCTGAGTCCCGATCAATCATCTCGGCATGAGTCCCGATCAATGTCCCCGGCCTGAGCCCCGGTCAATGTCCCCGGTCTGAGCCCCGGTCAATGTCCCCGGTCTGAGCCTTGGTCTGAGACCCGATCAATGTCCCCGGTCGGAGTCCCGATCAATGTCCCCGGTCTGAGTCCCGATCAATGTCCCCGGTCTGAGTCCCGATCAATCTGTCCCCGGTCTGAGCCCCGATTAATCTGCCCTCGGTCTGTGTCCCGGTCTGAGTCCCGATCAATCTGTCCTCGGTCTGAGTTCCGCTCAAGGTCCCCGGTCTGAGTCCCGATCAATGTCCCCGGTCTGAGTCCCGATCAATCTGTCCTCGGTCTGAGTTCCGATCAATGTCCCCGGTCTGAGCCCCGATCAATGTCCCCGGTCTGAGTCCCTAAAAATGTCCCCGTTCTGAGTCCCGATCAATGTCCCCGGTCTGAGCCCCGATCAATGTCTCCGGTCTGAGTCCCGATCAATGTCTCCGGTCTGAGTCCCGATCAATGTCCTCGGTCTGAGTCCCGATCAATGTCCTCGGTCTGACTCCCGATCAATGTGTCCCCGGTCTGAGTCCCGATCACTGTCCCCGGTCTGAGTCCCGATCAATCTGTCCCCGGTCTGAGTCCCGATCAATCTGTCCCCGGTCTGAGTCCCGATCAATCTGTCCCCGGTCTGAGTCCCGATCAATGTCCCCGGTCTGTGCCCCGATCAATGTCCCCGAACTGAACCCCGGTCTGAGACCCGATCAATGTCCCCGAACTGAGCCCCGGTCTGAGACCCGATCAATGTCCCCGGTCTGAGTCCCGATCAATGTCCCCGGTCTGAGTCCCGATCAATGTCCCCGGTCTGAGCCCCGATTAATCTGCCCTCGGTCTGTGTCCCGGTCTGAGTCCCGATCAATCTGTCCTCGGTCTGAGTTCCGCTCAAGGTCCCCGGTCTGAGTCCCGATCAATGTCCCCGGTCTGAGTCCCGATCAATCTGTCCTCGGTCTGAGTTCCGATCAATGTCCCCGGTCTGAGCCCCGATCAATGTCCCCGGTCTGAGCCCCGATCAATGTCCCCGGTCTGAGCCTCGATCAATGTCCCCGGTCTGAGCCCCGATCAATGTCCCCGGTCTGAGTCCCGATCAATGTCCCCGGTCTGAGTCCCGATCAATGTCCCCGGTCTGAGTCCCTAAAAATGTCCCCGATCTGAGTCCCTAAAAATGTCCCCGGTCTGAGTCCTGATCAATCTGTCCCCGGTCTGAGTCCCGATCAATCTGTCCCCGGTCTGAGTCCTGATCAATCTGTCCCCGGTCTGAGTCCCGATCAATCTGTCCCCGGTCTGAGTCCCGATCATAGTCCCCGGTCTGAGTCCCGATCAATGTCCCCGGTCTGAGTCCCGATCAATGTCCCCGGTCTGAGTCCCGATCAATGTCCTCGGTCTGAGTCCCGATCAATGTCCCCGGTCTGAGTCCCGATCAATGTCCCCGGTCTGAGCCCCGATTAATCTGCCCTCGGTCTGTGTCCCGGTCTGAGTCCCGATCAATCTGTCCTCGGTCTGAGACCCGATCAATGTCCCCGGTCTGAGTCCCGATCAATGTCCCCGGTCTGAGTCCCGATCAATGTCCCCGGTCTGAGCCCCGATTAATCTGCCCTCGGTCTGTGTCCCGGTCTGAGTCCCGATCAATCTGTCCTCGGTCTGAGTTCCGCTCAAGGTCCCCGGTCTGAGTCCCGATCAATGTCCCCGGTCTGAGTCCCGATCAATCTGTCCTCGGTCTGAGTTCCGATCAATGTCCCCGGTCTGAGCCCCGATCAATGTCCCCGGTCTGAGCCCCGATCAATGTCCCCGGTCTGAGCCCCGATCAATGTCCCCGGTCTGAGCCCCGATCAATGTCCCCGGTCTGAGTCCCGATCAATGTCCCCGGTCTGAGTCCCTAAAAATGTCCCCGGTCTGAGTCCCTAAAAATGTCCCCGGTCTGAGTCCTGATCAATCTGTCCCCGGTCTGAGTCCCGATCATAGTCCCCGGTCTGAGTCCCGATCAATGTCCCCGGTCTGAGTCCCGATCAATGTCCCCGGTCTGAGTCCCGATCAATGTCCTCGGTCTGAGTCCCGATCAATGTCCTCGGTCTGAGTCCCGATCAATGTCCTCGGTCTGAGTCCCGATCAATGTCCTCGGTCTGAGTCCCGATCAATGTCCTCGGTCTGAGTCCCGATCAATGTCCTCGGTCTGAGTCCCGATCAATGTCCTCGGTCTGAGTCCCGATCAATGTCCTCGGTCTGAGTCCCGATCAATGTCCTCGTTCTGAGTCCCGATCAATGTCCTCGGTCTGAGTCCCGATCAATGTCCTCGGTCTGAGTCCCGATCAATGTCCTCGGTCTGAGTCCCGATCAATGTCCTCGGTCTGAGTCCCGATCAATGTCCTCGGACTGAGTCCCGATCAATGTCCTCGGTCTGAGTCCCGATCAATGTCCTCGGTCTGAGTCCCGATCAATGTTCCCGGTCTGAGCCCCGATCAATGTCCCCGGTCTGCGCCCCGATCAATGTTCCCGAACTGAGCCCCGGTCTGAGTCCCGATCAATGTCCCCGGTCTGAGTCCCGATCAATGTCCCCGGTCTGAGTCCCGATCAATCTGTCCTCGGTCTGAGTTCCGCTCAATATCCCCGGTCTGAGTCCCGATCAATGTCCCCGGTCTGAGTCCCGATCAATCTGTCCTCGGTCTGAGCCCCGATCAATGTCCCCGGTCTGAGCCCCGATCAATCATCTCGGCCTGAGTCCCGATCAATGTCCCCGGCCTCAGTCCCGATCAATGTCCCCGGCCTGAGCCCCGGTCAATGTCCCCGGTCTGAGCCCCGGTCAATGTCCCCGGTCTGAGCCCCGATCAATGTCCGCGGTCTGAGCCCCGATCAATGTCCCCGGTCTGAGCCCCGATCAATGTCCCCGGTCTGTGCCCCGATCAATGTCCCCGGTCTGCGCCCCGATCAATGTTCCCGAACTGAGCCTTGGTCTGAGACCCGATCAATGTCCCCGGTCGGAGTCCCGATCAATGTCCCCGGTCGGAGTCCCGATCAATGTCCCCGGTCTGAGTCCCGATCAATGTCCCCGTTGCAGAGAGTAGAAAGATATATATAGACTTAGGCATTAGGCACCTGCTGGATATTTAAAACTCACATAAGCTTAAATGGACACACACATAAAATGGCTGCCCAGGCATGATGGGAAACCAGGTAGTCAAACTGTGAACTGTTGAACGTTCACTGACCGAGCAATAACCCTGTGAGGCCCACTGTAGGAATGCTTGGGAAGACAGAGATAAGAAGGAAACCATCTCCTGTGAACAAGGCCATAAACCAATTAATTCCCCAGGAAGAAAGATAAGAGGGAAGCCATTTGCTGTAAACAAGGCTACAAACCAATTATTTCTCCCAGATGAAAGAACTAGGGAGAGAACATATAAAGTCATCGATCAGCCCAAGTTGACAATGGTTCCCTGGATACTAGGAGAATTCTATTGGGTTAAAAGAACCTATATGTAATCTATAATCGTTGTGATTGGCTTGTGTCCAGCCGTGATGGGCTGTGTAACTGTAGTAAACTGCTTTGTAACTGTTGTGAAACATATAAAGGTACATGTAACTCTTTGTTCTGTGAAGAGAAACCTGGATACGGTCCTGAGTTTTTCCTTCCCGCTGAGCGTAATAAAAGCTGCTTCAGCATTGGAACCGACCCTGAGTGTTGAGTGATTCTTCTAAGAAAACACTAACGCTAACAGTCCCCGAACTGAGCCCCGGTCTGAGACCCGATCAATGTCCCCGAACTGAGCCCCGGTCTGAGACCCGATCAATGTCCCCGGTCTGAGTCCCGATCAATGTCCCCGGTCTGAGTCCCGATCAATCTGTCCTCTGTCTGAGTTCCGCTCAATATCCCCGGTCTGAGTCCCGATCAATGTCCCCGGTCTGAGTCCCGATCAATGTGTCCCCGGTCTGAGTCCCGATCAATCTGTCCCCGGTCTGAGCCCCGATCAATCTGTCCCCGGTCTGAGTCCCGATTAATCTGCCCTCGGTCTGTGTCCCGGTCTGAGTCCCGATCAATCTGTCCTCGGTCTGAGTTCCGCTCAATGTCCCCGGTCTGAGTCCCGATCAATGTCCCCGGTCTGAGTCCCGATCAATCTGTCCTCGGTCTGAGTTCCGATCAATGTCCCCGGTCTGAGCCCCGATCAATGTCCCCGGTCTGAGTCCCGATCAATGTCCCCGGTCTGAGTCCCTAAAAATGTCCCCGTTCTGAGTCCCGATCAATGTCACCGGTCTGAGCCCCGATCAATGTCCCCGGTCTGAGTCCCGATCAATGTCTCCGGTCTGAGTCCCGATCAATGTCCTCGGTCTGAGTCCCGATAGATGTCCTCGGTCTGACTCCCGATCAATGTGTCCCCGGTCTGAGTCCCGATCACTGTCCCCGGTCTGAGTCCCGATCAATCTGTCCCCGGTCTGAGTCCCGATCAATCTGTCCCCGGTCTGAGTCCCGATCAATGTCCCCGGTCTGAGTCCCGATCAATGTCCCCGGTCTGAGTCCCGATCAATGTCCCCGGTCTGAGTCCCGATCAATGTCCCCGGTCTGAGTCCCGATCAATGTCCCCGGTCTGAGTCCCGATCAATGTCCCCGGTCTGAGTCCCGATCAATGTCCCCGGTCTGAGTCCCGATCAATGTCCCCGGTCTGAGTCCCGATCAATGTCCCCGGTCTGAGTCCCGATCAATGTCCTCGGTCTGAGTCCCGATCAATGTCCTCGGTCTGAGTCCCGATCAATGTCCTCGGTCTGAGTCCCGATCAATGTCCTCGGTCTGAGTCCCGATCAATGTCCTCGGTCTGACTCCCGATCAATGTCCCCGGTCTGAGTCCCGATCAATGTCCTCGGTCTGAGTCCAGATCAATGTCCTCGGTCTGAGTCCCGATCAATGTCCTCGGTCTGAGTCCCGATCAATGTCCTCGGTCTGAGTCCCGATCAATATCCTCGGTCTGAGTCCCGATCAATGTCCTCGGTCTGAGTCCCTATAAATGTCCTCGGTCTGAGTCCCGATCAATGTCCCCGGTCTGAGCCCCGATCAATGTCCCCGGTCTGTGCCCCGATCAATGTTCCCGGTCTGAGCCCCGATCAATGTCCCCGGTCTGCGCCCCGATCAATGTTCCCGAACTGAGCCCTGGTCTGAGACCCGATCAATGTCCCCGGTCGGAGTCCCGATCAAAGTCCCCGGTCTGAGTCCCGATCAATGTCCCCGGTCTGAGTCCCGATCAATCTGTCCCCGGTCTGAGCCCCGATTAATCTGCCCTCGGTCTGTGTCCCGGTCTGAGTCCCGATCAATCTGTCCTCGGTCTGAGTTCCGCTCAATGTCCTCGGTCTGAGTCCCGATCAATGTCCTCGGTCTGAGTCCCGATCAATGTCCTCAGTCTGAGTCCCGATCAATGTCCTCGGTCTGAGTCCCGATCAATGTCCTCGGTCTGAGTCCCGATCAATGTCCTCGGTCTGAGTCCCGATCAATGTCCTCGGTCTGAGTCCCGATCAATGTCCTCGGTCTGAGTCCCGATCAATGTCCTCGGTCTGAGTCCCGATCAATGTCCTCGGTCTGAGTCCCGATCAATGTCCTCGGTCTGAGTCCCGATCAATGTCCTCGGACTGAGTCCCGATCAATGTCCTCGGTCTGAGTCCCGATCAATGTCCTCGGTCTGAGTCCCGATCAATGTTCCCGGTCTGCGCCCTGATCAATGTTCCCGAACTGAGCCCCGGTCTGAGTCCCGATCAATGTCCCCGGTCTGAGTCCCGATCAATGTCCCCGGTCTGAGTCCCGATCAATCTGTCCTCGGTCTGAGTTCCGCTCAATATCCCCGGTCTGAGTCCCGATCAATGTCCCCGGTCTGAGTCCCGATCAATCTGTCCTCGGTCTGAGCCCCGATCAATGTCCCCGGTCTGAGCCCCGATCAATGTCCCCAATCTGAGTCCCGATCAATGTCCCCGGTCTGAGTCCCGATCAATGTGTCCCCGGTCTGAGACCCGATCAATCTGTCCCCGGTCTGAGTCCCGATCAATCTGTCCCCGGTCTGAGTCCCGATCAATCATCTCGGCCTGAGTCCCGATCAATGTCCCCGGCCTCAGTCCCGATCAATGTCCCCGGCCTGAGCCCCGGTCAATGTCCCCGGTCTGAGCCCCGGTCAATGTCCCCGGTCTGAGCCCCGATCAATGTCCGCGGTCTGAGCCCCGATCAATGTCCCCGGTCTGAGCCCCGATCAATGTCCCCGGTCTGTGCCCCGATCAATGTCCCCGGTCTGCGCCCCGATCAATGTTCCCGAACTGAGCCTTGGTCTGAGACCCGATCAATGTCCCCGGTCGGAGTCCCGATCAATGTCCCCGGTCGGAGTCCCGATCAATGTCCCCGGTCTGAGTCCCGATCAATGTCCCCGTTGCAGAGAGTAGAAAGATATATATAGACTTAGGCATTAGGCACCTGCTGGATATTTAAAACTCACATAAGCTTAAATGGACACACACATAAAATGGCTGCCCAGGCATGATGGGAAACCAGGTAGTCAAACTGTGAACTGTTGAACGTTCACTGACCGAGCAATAACCCTGTGAGGCCCACTGTAGGAATGCTTGGGAAGACAGAGATAAGAAGGAAACCATCTCCTGTGAACAAGGCCATAAACCAATTAATTCCCCAGGAAGAAAGATAAGAGGGAAGCCATTTGCTGTAAACAAGGCTACAAACCAATTATTTCTCCCAGATGAAAGAACTAGGGAGAGAACATATAAAGTCATCGATCAGCCCAAGTTGACAATGGTTCCCTGGATACTAGGAGAATTCTATTGGGTTAAAAGAACCTATATGTAATCTATAATCGTTGTGATTGGCTTGTGTCCAGCCGTGATGGGCTGTGTAACTGTAGTAAACTGTTTTGTAACTGTTGTGAAACATATAAAGGTACATGTAACTCTTTGTTCTGTGAAGAGAAACCTGGATACGGTCCTGAGTTTTTCCTTCCCGCTGAGCGTAATAAAAGCTGCTTCAGCATTGGAACCGACCCTGAGTGTTGAGTGATTCTTCTAAGAAAACACTAACGCTAACAGTCCCCGAACTGAGCCCCGGTCTGAGACCCGATCAATGTCCCCGAACTGAGCCCCGGTCTGAGACCCGATCAATGTCCCCGGTCTGAGTCCCGATCAATGTCCCCGGTCTGAGTCCCGATCAATCTGTCCTCTGTCTGAGTTCCGCTCAATATCCCCGGTCTGAGTCCCGATCAATGTCCCCGGTCTGAGTCCCGATCAATGTGTCCCCGGTCTGAGTCCCGATCAATCTGTCCCCGGTCTGAGCCCCGATCAATCTGTCCCCGGTCTGAGTCCCGATTAATCTGCCCTCGGTCTGTGTCCCGGTCTGAGTCCCGATCAATCTGTCCTCGGTCTGAGTTCCGCTCAATGTCCCCGGTCTGAGTCCCGATCAATGTCCCCGGTCTGAGTCCCGATCAATCTGTCCTCGGTCTGAGTTCCGATCAATGTCCCCGGTCTGAGCCCCGATCAATGTCCCCGGTCTGAGTCCCGATCAATGTCCCCGGTCTGAGTCCCTAAAAATGTCCCCGTTCTGAGTCCCGATCAATGTCACCGGTCTGAGCCCCGATCAATGTCCCCGGTCTGAGTCCCGATCAATGTCTCCGGTCTGAGTCCCGATCAATGTCCTCGGTCTGAGTCCCGATAGATGTCCTCGGTCTGACTCCCGATCAATGTGTCCCCGGTCTGAGTCCCGATCACTGTCCCCGGTCTGAGTCCCGATCAATCTGTCCCCGGTCTGAGTCCCGATCAATCTGTCCCCGGTCTGAGTCCCGATCAATGTCCCCGGTCTGAGTCCCGATCAATGTCCCCGGTCTGAGTCCCGATCAATGTCCCCGGTCTGAGTCCCGATCAATGTCCCCGGTCTGAGTCCCGATCAATGTCCCCGGTCTGAGTCCCGATCAATGTCCCCGGTCTGAGTCCCGATCAATGTCCCCGGTCTGAGTCCCGATCAATGTCCCCGGTCTGAGTCCCGATCAATGTCCCCGGTCTGAGTCCCGATCAATGTCCCCGGTCTGAGTCCCGATCAATGTCCCCGGTCTGAGTCCCGATCAATGTCCCCGGTCTGAGTCCCGATCAATGTCCCCGGTCTGAGTCCCGATCAATGTCCTCGGTCTGAGTCCCGATCAATGTCCTCGGTCTGAGTCCCGATCAATGTCCTCGGTCTGAGTCCCGATCAATGTCCTCGGTCTGAGTCCCGATCAATGTCCTCGGTCTGACTCCCGATCAATGTCCCCGGTCTGAGTCCCGATCAATGTCCTCGGTCTGAGTCCAGATCAATGTCCTCGGTCTGAGTCCCGATCAATGTCCTCGGTCTGACTCCCGATCAATGTCCCCGGTCTGAGTCCCGATCAATGTCCTCGGTCTGAGTCCAGATCAATGTCCTCGGTCTGAGTCCCGATCAATGTCCTCGGTCTGAGTCCCGATCAATGTCCTCGGTCTGAGTCCCGATCAATGTCCTCGGTCTGAGTCCCGATCAATGTCCTCGGTCTGACTCCCGATCAATGTCCCCGGTCTGAGTCCCGATCAATGTCCTCGGTCTGAGTCCAGATCAATGTCCTCGGCCTGAGTCCCGATCAATGTCCTCGGTCTGAGTCCCGATCAATGTCCTCGGTCTGAGTCCCGATCAATATCCTCGGTCTGAGTCCCGATCAATGTCCTCGGTCTGAGTCCCTATAAATGTCCTCGGTCTGAGTCCCGATCAATGTCCCCGGTCTGAGCCCCGATCAATGTCCCCGGTCTGTGCCCCGATCAATGTTCCCGGTCTGAGCCCCGATCAATGTCCCCGGTCTGCGCCCCGATCAATGTTCCCGAACTGAGCCCTGGTCTGAGACCCGATCAATGTCCCCGGTCGGAGTCCCGATCAAAGTCCCCGGTCTGAGTCCCGATCAATGTCCCCGGTCTGAGTCCCGATCAATCTGTCCCCGGTCTGAGCCCCGATTAATCTGCCCTCGGTCTGTGTCCCGGTCTGAGTCCCGATCAATCTGTCCTCGGTCTGAGTTCCGCTCAATGTCCTCGGTCTGAGTCCCGATCAATGTCCTCGGTCTGAGTCCCGATCAATGTCCTCGGTCTGAGTCCCGATCAATGTCCTCGGTCTGAGTCCCGATCAATGTCCTCGGTCTGAGTCCCGATCAATGTCCTCGGTCTGAGTCCCGATCAATGTCCTCGGTCTGAGTCCCGATCAATGTCCTCGGTCTGAGTCCCGATCAATGTCCTCGGTCTGAGTCCCGATCAATGTCCTCGGTCTGAGTCCCGATCAATGTCCTCGGTCTGAGTCCCGATCAATGTCCTCGGACTGAGTCCCGATCAATGTCCTCGGTCTGAGTCCCGATCAATATCCTCGGTCTGAGTCCCGATCAATGTTCCCGGTCTGCGCCCTGATCAATGTTCCCGAACTGAGCCCCGGTCTGAGTCCCGATCAATGTCCCCGGTCTGAGTCCCGATCAATGTCCCCGGTCTGAGTCCCGATCAATCTGTCCTCGGTCTGAGTTCCGCTCAATATCCCCGGTCTGAGTCCCGATCAATGTCCCCGGTCTGAGTCCCGATCAATCTGTCCTCGGTCTGAGCCCCGATCAATGTCCCCGGTCTGAGCCCCGATCAATGTCCCCAATCTGAGTCCCGATCAATGTCCCCGGTCTGAGTCCCGATCAATGTGTCCCCGGTCTGAGACCCGATCAATCTGTCCCCGGTCTGAGTCCCGATCAATCTGTCCCCGGTCTGAGTCCCGATCAATCATCTCGGCCTGAGTCCCGATCAATGTCCCCGGCCTCAGTCCCGATCAATGTCCCCGGCCTGAGCCCCGGTCAATGTCCCCGGTCTGAGCCCCGGTCAATGTCCCCGGTCTGAGCCCCGATCAATGTCCGCGGTCTGAGCCCCGATCAATGTCCCCGGTCTGAGCCCCGATCAATGTCCCCGGTCTGTGCCCCGATCAATGTCCCCGGTCTGCGCCCCGATCAATGTTCCCGAACTGAGCCTTGGTCTGAGACCCGATCAATGTCCCCGGTCGGAGTCCCGATCAATGTCCCCGGTCGGAGTCCCGATCAATGTCCCCGGTCTGAGTCCCGATCAATGTCCCCGTTGCAGAGAGTAGAAAGATATATATAGACTTAGGCATTAGGCACCTGCTGGATATTTAAAACTCACATAAGCTTAAATGGACACACACATAAAATGGCTGCCCAGGCATGATGGGAAACCAGGTAGTCAAACTGTGAACTGT
>NW_027254450.1:282500-383432 GCF_044704955.1 Pristiophorus japonicus | reverse complement strand
GGGCTGTGAGGGGATTAAATGGGTGGGGAGAGTCAGTGATAGGGGAGTGTGTACATGGGCTGTGGGAGGATTAAATGGGTGGGGAGAGTCAGTGATAGGGGAGTGTGTACATGGGCTGTGGGAGGATTAAATGGGTGGGGAGAGTCAGTGATAGGGGAGTGTGTACATGGGCTGTGGGAGGATTAAATGGGTGGGGAGAGTCAGTGATAGGGGAGTGTGTACATGGGCTGTGTGAGGATTAAATGGGTGGGGAGAGTCAGTGATAGGGGAGAGTGTACATGGGCTGTGGGAGGATTAAATGGGTGGGGAGAGTCAGTGATAGGGGAGAGTGTACATGGGGCTGTGGGAGGATTAAATGGGTGGGGAGAGTCAGTGATAGGGGAGTGTGTACATGGGCTGTGTGAGGATTAAATGGGTGGGGTGGGTCAGTGATAGGGGAGTGTGTACATGGGCTGTGGGAGGATTAAATGGGTGGGGAGAGTCAGTGATAGGGGAGTGTGTACATGGGCTGTGGGAGGATTAAGTGGGTGGGGAGAGTCAGTGATAGGGGAGTGTGTACGTGGGCTGTGTGAGGATTAAATGGGTGGGGAGAGTCAGTGATAGGGGAGTGTGTACATGGGCTGTGGGAGGATTAAATGGGTGGGGAGAGTCAGTGATAGGGGAGTGTGTACATGGGCTGTGGGAGGATTAAATGGGTTGGGAGAGTCAGTGATAGGGGAGTGTGTACATGAGCTGTGGGAGGATTAAATGGGTTGGGAGAGTCAGTGATAGGGGAGTGTGTACATGGGCTGTGGGAGGGGATTAAATGGGTGGGGAGAGTCAGTGATAGGGGAGTGTGTACATGAGCTGTGGGAGGATTAAATGGGTGGGGAGAGTCAGTGATAGGGGAGTGTGTACATTCTCGTGCTGATCACTGCTCAGCCCCTCGTCTCTCCGCTCTCTGGCGTACTGTAAGGGTGGCTTTGTGACCTGCCCTGACTGAATCTTACCCTCCCGACAGGGGAAGGATATCCTCGACCACTTCTGGCAGACGGTGAAGCCTCGCTTAGTCGAAGTGCGGAAGGTGGACAGTATGTTGCAGGAGAAGGAGCAGCAACAGGCTGGTGAGTGCACTGATTCTCCGTCATCGAGGGGTTGGGATGTCGGTGTTGTCCTGGCGACCAGGAGATGGGGGTGGACCGAGGGCTGACGGGGGCAGGATTTCGAGCTGGTGCTGTGAGACATGTCATTCCTGGTCGGTGCATCTCAGGCGCTGTACCTTAAAAGGCAGAAATCATATAACTCAGCACAGCCCAGGGATAGTACTGAGCTCCTCAACAGGCCAAGAATGGCCCAGGGTCCCCCTCCAGCCTGGCCAGAGTTCGCTGACCTTACCCAGTGTGGGACTGAGCCATATCGTGTGTGGGGACACATCAAACACTCCCAGGGCAGGTACAGGGGGTTAGATACAGAGTAAAGCTCCCCCTACACTGTCCCATCAAACACTCCCAGGGCAGGTGCAGCACGGGTTAGATACAGAGTAAAGCTCCCTATACACTGTCCCATCAAACACTCCCAGGGCAGGTACTGCACAGGTTAGATACAGAGTAAAGCTCCCTCTACACTGTCCCATCAAACACTCCCAGGGCAGGTACAGGGGGTTAGATACAGAGTAAAGCTCCCTCTACACTGTCCCATCAAACACTCCCAGGGCATGTACAGCATGGGTTAGATACAGAGTAAAGCTCCCTGTACATTGTCCCATGAATCAGTCACAGGGCAGGTACGTTACGGGTTAGATATATAGTAAAGCTCCCTCTACACTATCCCATCGAACTCACCCAGGGCAGGTACAGCACGGGTTTAGATACAGATTAAAGGTCCCTCTACACTGTCCCATCAAACACTCTCAGGGCAGGTACAGCACCTGTTAGATACAGAGTAAAGCTCCCCCTAAAGTGTTCCATCACACACACCCAGGGCAGGGACAGCACGGGTTAGATATAGAGTAAAGCTCCCTCTACACTGTCCCATCAAACACTCCCAGGCCAGTTACAGCACGGGGTTAGATACAGAGTAAAGCTCTCTCTACACTGTCCCATTAAACACTCCCAGGGCAGGAACAGGACGGGTTAGATACAGAGTAAAGCTCCCTCTACACTGTCCCATCAAACACTCCCAGGGCAGGTATAGGGGGTTAGATACAGAGTAAAGCTCCCTCTACACTGTCCCATCAAACACTCCCAGGGCAGGTACAGCACGGGTTAGATACAGAGTAAAGTTCCCTCTACACTGTCCCATCAAACACTCCCAGGGCAGGTACACGGGGTTAGATGACAGAGTAAAGCTCCCTCTACACTGTCCCATCAAACACTCCCTGGGCAGGTACAGGGGGTTAGATACAGATTAAAGCTCCCTCTACATTGTCCCATCAAACACTCCCAGGCAGGTACAGCACGGGTTAGATACAGAGTAAAGCTCCCTCTACACTGTCCCATCAAACACTCCCAGGCAGGTACAGCACGGGTTAGATACAGATTAAAGCTCCCTCTACACTGTCCCATCAAACACTCTCAGGGCAGGTACAGCACGGGTTAGATACAGAGTAAAGTTCCCTCTACACTGTCCCATCAAACACTCTCAGGGCAGGTACAGCACGGGTTAGATACAGAGTAAAGTTCCCTCTACACTGTCGCATCAAACACTCCCAGGGCAGGTACAGGGGGTTAGATACAGAGTAAAGCTCCCTCTACACTGTCCCATCAAACACTCTCAGGGCAGGTACAGCACGGGTTAGATACAGAGTAAAGTTCCCTCTACACTGTCCCATCAAACACTCCCAGGGCAGGTACTGCACAGGTTAGATACAGAGTAAAGCTCCCTCTACACTGTCCCATCAAACACTCCCAGGGCATGTACAGCATGGGTTAGATACAGAGTAAAGCTCCCTGTACATTGTCCCATGAATCAGTCACAGGGCAGGTACGTTACGGGTTAGATATATAGTAAAGCTCCCTCTACACTATCCCATCGAACTCACCCAGGGCAGGTACAGCACGGGTTTAGATACAGATTAAAGGTCCCTCTACACTGTCCCATCAAACACTCTCAGGGCAGGTACAGCACCTGTTAGATACAGAGTAAACCTCCCCCTAAAGTGTTCCATCACACACACCCAGGGCAGGGACAGCACGGGTTAGATATAGAGTTACGCTCCCTCTACACTGTCCCATCAAACACTCCCAGGGCAGGTACAGCACGGGTTAGATACAGAGTAAAGCTCCCTCTACACTGTCCCATCAAACACTCCCAGGGCAGGTACAGCACGGGTTCGATACAGAGTAAAGCTCCCTCTAGACTGTCCCATCAAACACTCCCAGGCCAGTTACAGCACGGGGTTAGATACAGAGTAAAGCTCTCTCTACACTGTCCCATTAAACACTCCCAGGGCAGGTACAGGGGGTTAGATACAGAGTAAAGCTCCCTCGACACTGTCCCATCAAACACTCCCAGGGCATGTACAGCATGGGTTAGATACAGAGTAAAGCTCCCTGTACATTGTCCCATGAATCAGTCACAGGGCAGGTACGTTACGGGTTAGATATATAGTGAAGCTCCCTCTACACTATCCCATCGAACTCACCCAGGGCAGGTACAGCACGGGTTTAGATACAGATTAAAGGTCCCTCTACACTGTCCCATCAAACACTCTCAGGGCAGGTACAGCACCTGTTAGATACAGAGTAAAGCTCCCCCTAAAGTGTTCCATCACACACACCCAGGGCAGGGACAGCACGGGATAGATACAGAGTAAAGCTCCCTCTACACTGTCCCATCAAACACTCCCAGGGCAGGAACAGCACGGGTTAGATACAGAGTAAAGCTCCCTCTACACTGTCCCATCAAACACTCCCAGGGCAGGTGCAGCACGGGTTAGATACAGAGTAAAGCTCCCTCTACACTGTCCCATCAAACACTCCCAGGCCAGTTACAGCACGGGGTTAGATACAGAGCAAAGCTCTCTCTACACTGTCCCATTAAACACTCTCAGGGCAGGTACAGGGGGTTAGATACAGAGTAAAGCTCCCTCGACACTGTCCCATCAAACACTCCCAGGGCAGGTACAGGGGGTTAGATACAGAGTAAAGCTCCCTCTACACTGTCCCATCAAACAATCCCAGGGCAGGCACAGCACAGGTTAGATACAGAGTAAAACTCCCTCGACACTGTCCCATCAAACACTCCCAGGGCATGTACAGCATGGGTTAGATACAGAGTAAAGCTCCCTGTACATTGTCCCATGAATCAGTCACAGGGCAGGTACGTTACGGGTTAGATATATAGTGAAGCTCCCTCTACACTATCCCATCGAACTCACCCAGGGCAGGTACAGCACGGGTTTAGATACAGATTAAAGGTCCCTCTACACTGTCCCATCAAACACTCTCAGGGCAGGTACAGCACCTGTTAGATACAGAGTAAACCTCCCCCTAAAGTGTTCCATCACACACACCCAGGGCAGGGAGAGCACGGGTTAGATACAGAGTAAAGCTCCCTCTACACTGTCCCATCAAACACTCCCAGGGCAGGTACAGCACGGGTTAGATACAGAGTAAAGCTCCCTCTACACTGTCCCATCAAACACTCCCAGGCCAGTTACAGCACGGGTTAGATACAGAGTAAAGCTTCCTCTACACTGTCCCATCAAACAATCCCAGGGCAGGCACAGCACAGGTTAGATACAGAGTAAAACTCCCTCGACACTGTCCCATCAAACACTCCCAGGGCATGTACAGCATGGGTTAGATACAGAGTAAAGCTCCCTGTACATTGTCCCATGAATCAGTCACAGGGCAGGTACGTTACGGGTTAGATATATAGTAAAGCTCCCTCTACACTATCCCATCGAACTCACCCAGGGCAGGTACAGCACGGGTTTAGATACAGATTAAAGGTCCCTCTACACTGTCCCATCAAACACTCTCAGGGCAGGAACAGCACCTGTTAGATACAGAGTAAAGCTCCCCCTAAAGTGTTCCATCACACACACCCAGGGCAGGGACAGCACGGGTTAGATAAAGAGTTACGCTCCCTCTACACTGTCCCATCAAACACTCCCAGGGCAGGTACAGCACGGGTTAGATACAGAGTAAAGCTCCCTCTACACTGTCCTATCAAACACTCCCAGGGCAGGTACAGCACGGGTTAGATACAGAGTAAAGCTCCCTCTACACTGTCCCATCAAACACTCCCAGGCCAGTTACAGCACGGGGTTAGATACAGAGTAAAGCTCTCTCTACACTGTCCCATCAAACACTCCCAGGGCAGGTACAGGGGGTTAGATACAGAGTAAAGCTCCCTCTACACTGTCCCATCAAACACTCCCAGGGCATGTACAGCATGGGTTAGATACAGAGTAAAGCTCCCTGGACATTGTCCCATGAATCAGTCACAGGGCAGGTACGTTACGGGTTAGATATATAGTGAAGCTCCCTCTACACTATCCCATCGAACTCACCCAGGGCAGGTACAGCACAGGTTAGATACAGAGTAAAACTCCCTCGACACTGTCCCATCAAACATTCCCAGGGCATGTACAGCATGGGTTAGATACAGAGTAAAGCTCCCTGTACATTGTCCCATGAATCAGTCACAGGGCAGGTACGTTACAGGTTAGATATATAGTAAAGCTCCCTCTACACTATCCCATCGAACTCACCCAGGGCAGGTACAGCACGGGTTTAGATACAGATTAAAGGTCCCTCTACACTGTCCCATCAAACACTCTCAGGGCAGGTACAGCACCTGTTAGATACAGAGTAAACCTCCCCCTAAAGTGTTCCATCACACACACCCAGGGCAGGGACAGCACGGGTTAGATACAGAGTTACGCTCCCTCTACACTGTCCCATCAAACACTCCCAGGGCAGGTACAGCACGGGTTAGATGCAGAGTAAAGCTCCCTCTACACTGTCCCATCAAACACTCCCAGGGCAGGTACAGCACGGGTTAGATACAGAGTAAAGCTCCCTCTAGACTGTCCCATCAAACACTCCCAGGCCAGTTACAGCACGGGGTTAGATACAGAGTAAAGCTCTCTCTACACTGTCCCATTAAACACTCCCAGGGCAGGTACAGCACGGGGTTAGATACAGAGTAAAGCTCCCTCTACACTGTCCCATCAAACACTCCCAGGGCATGTACAGCATGGGTTAGATACAGAGTAAAGCTCCCTGTACATTGTCCCATGAATCAGTCACAGGGCAGGTACGTTACGGGTTAGATATATAGTAAAGCTCCCTCTACACTATCCCATCGAACTCACCCAGGGCAGGTACAGCACGGGTTTAGATACAGATTAAAGGTCCCTCTACACTGTCCCATCAAACACTCTCAGGGCAGGTACAGCACCTGTTAGATACAGAGTAAACCTCCCCCTGAAGTGTTCCATCACACACACCCAGGGCAGGGACAGCACGGGTTAGATACAGAGTAAAGCTCCCTCTACACTGTCCCATCAAACACTCCCAGGCCAGTTACAGCACGGGTTAGATACAGAGTAAAGCTCCCTCTACACTGTCCCATCAAACAATCCCAGGGCAGGCACAGCACAGGTTAGATACAGAGTAAAACTCCCTCGACACTGTCCCATCAAACACTCCCAGGGCATGTACAGCATGGGTTAGATACAGAGTAAAGCTCCCTGTACATTGTCCCATAAATCAGTCACAGGGCAGGTACGTTACGGGTTAGATATATAGTGAAGCTCCCTCTACACTATCCCATCGAACTCACCCAGGGCAGGTACAGCACGGGTTTAGATACAGATTAAAGGTCCCTCTACACTGTCCCATCAAACACTCCCAGGGCAGGTATAGGGGATTAGATACAGAGTAAAGCTCCCTCGACACTGTCCCATCAAACACTCCCAGGGCAGGTGCAGCACGGGTCAGATACAGAGTAAAGTTCCCTCTACACTGTCCCATCAAACACTCCCAGGGCAGGTACAGAGGGTTAGATACAGAGTAAAGCTCCCTCTACACTGTCCCATCAAACACTCCCTGGGCAGGTACAGGGGGTTAGATACAGATTAAAGCTCCCTCTGCACTGTCCCATCAAACACTCCCAGGCAGGTACAGCACGGGTTAGATACAGAGTAAAGCTCCCTCTACACTGTCCCATCAAACACTCCCAGGCAGGTACAGCACGGGTTAGATACAGATTAAAGCTCCCTCTACACTGTCCCATCAAACACTCTCAGGGCAGGTACAGCACGGGTTAGATACATAGTAAAGTTCCCTCTACACTGTCCCATCAAACACTCCCAGGGCAGGTATAGGGGGTTAGATACAGAGTAAAGCTCCCTCTACACTGTCCCATCAAACACTCTCAGGGCAGGTACAGCACGGGTTAGATACAGAGTAAAGTTCCCTCTACACTGTCCCATCAAACACTCCCAGGGCAGGTACAGGGGGTTAGATACAGAGTAAAGCTCCCTCTACACTGTCCCATCAAACACTCCCAGGGCAGGTACAGGGGGTTAGATACAGAGTAAAGCTCCCTCTACACTGTCCCATCAAACACTCCCAGGGCAGGTACTGCACAGGTTAGATACAGAGTAAAGCTCCCTATACACTGTCCCATCAAACACTCTCAGGGCAGGTACTGCACAGGTTAGATACAGAGTAAAGCTCCCTCTACACTGTCCCATCAAACACTCCCAGGGCATGTACAGCATGCGTTAGATACAGAGTAAAGCTCCCTGTACATTGTCCCATGAATCAGTCACAGGGCAGGTACGTTACGGGTTAGATATATAGTAAAGCTCCCTCTACACTATCCCATCGAACTCACCCAGGGCAGGTACAGCACGGGTTTAGATACAGATTAAAGGTCCCTCTACACTGTCCCATCAAACACTCTCAGGGCAGGTACAGCACCTGTTAGATACAGAGTAAAGCTCCCCCGAAAGTGTTCCATCACACACACCCAGGGCAGGGACAGCACGGGATAGATACAGAGTAAAGCTCCCTCTACACTGTCCCATCAAACACTCCCAGGGCAGGAACAGCACGGGTTAGATACAGAGTAAAGCTCCCTCTACACTGTCCCATCAAACACTCCCAGGCCAGTTACAGCACGGGGTTAGATACAGAGTAAAGCTCCCTCTACACTGTCCCATCAAACACTCCCAGGGCAGGTACAGGGGGTTAGATACAGAGTAAAGCTCCCTCTACACTGTCCCATCAAACACTCCCAGGGTTGGTACAGCACGGGTTAGATACAGAGTAAAGCTCCCTCTACACTGTCCCATCAAACACTCCCAGGGCAGGTACAGCACGGGTTAGATACAGAGTAAAGTTCCCTCTACACTGTCCCATCAAACACTCCCAGGGCAGGTACAGCACGGGTTAGATACAGAGTAAAGCTCCCTCTACACTGTCCCATCAAACACTCTCAGGGCAGGTACAGCACCTGTTAGATACAGAGTAAACCTCCCCCTAAAGTGTTCCATCACACACACCCAGGGCAGGGACAGCACGGGTTAGATACAGAGTAAAGCTCCCTCTACACTGTCCCATCAAACACTCCCAGGGCAGGTACAGCACGGGTTAGATACAGAGTAAAGCTCCCTCTACACTGTCCCATCAAACACTCCCAGGCCAGTTACAGCACGGGTTAGATACAGAGTAAAGCTCCCTCCACACTGTCCCATCAAACAATCCCAGGGCAGGCACAGCACAGGTTAGATACAGAGTAAAACTCCCTCGACACTGTCCCATCAAACACTCCCAGGGCATGTACAGCATGGGTTAGATACAGAGTAAAGCTCCCTGTACATTGTCCCATGAATCAGTCACAGGGCAGGTACGTTACGGGTTAGATATATAGTAAAGCTCCCTCTACACTATCCCATCGAACTCACCCAGGGCAGGTACAGCACGGGTTTAGATACAGATTAAAGGTCCCTCTACACTGTCCCATCAAACACTCTCAGGGCAGGTACAGCACCTGTTAGATACAGAGTAAAGCTCCCCCTAAAGTGTTCCATCACACACACCCAGGGCAGGGACAGCACGGGTTAGATATAGAGTTACGCTCCCTCTACACTGTCCCATCAAACACTCCCAGGGCAGGTACAGCACGGGTTAGATACAGAGTAAAGCTCCCTCTACACTGTCCCATCAAACACTCCCAGGCCAGTTACAGCACGGGGTTAGATACAGAGTAAAGCTCTCTCTACACTGTCCCATCAAACACTCCCAGGGCAGGTACAGGGGGTTAGATACAGAGTAAAGCTCCCTCTACACTGTCCCATCAAACACTCTCAGGGCAGGTACAGCACCTGTTAGATACAGAGTAAAGCTCCCCCTAAAGTGTTCCATCACACACACCCAGGGCAGGGACAGCACGGGTTAGATACAGAGTAAAGCTCCCTCTACACTGTCCCATCAAACACTCCCAGGGCAGGTACAGCACGGGTTAGATACAGAGTAAAGCTCCCTCTACACTGTCCCATCAAACACTCCAAGGCCAGTTACAGCACGGGTTAGATACAGAGTAAAGCTCCCTCTACACTGTCCCATCAAACACTCCCAGGGCAGGTACAGCACGGGTTAGATACAGAGTAAAGCTCCCTCTACACTGTCCCATCAAACACTCTCAGGGCAGGTACAGCACCTGTTAGATACAGAGTAAACCTCCCCCTAAAGTGTTCCATCACACACACCCAGGGCAGGGACAGCACGGGTTAGATACAGAGTAAAGCTCCCTCTACACTGTCCCATCAAACACTCCCAGGGCAGGTACAGCACGGGTTAGATACAGAGTAAAGCTCCCTCTACACTGTCCCATCAAACACTCCCAGGCCAGTTACAGCACGGGTTAGATACAGAGTAAAGCTCCCTCTACACTGTCCCATCAAACAATCCCAGGGCAGGCACAGCACAGGTTAGATACAGAGTAAAACTCCCTCGACACTGTCCCATCAAACACTCCCAGGGCATGTACAGCATGGGTTAGATACAGAGTAAAGCTCCCTGTACATTGTCCCATGAATCAGTCACAGGGCAGGTACGTTACGGGTTAGATATATAGTAAAGCTCCCTCTACACTATCCCATCGAACTCACCCAGGGCAGGTACAGCACGGGTTTAGATACAGATTAAAGGTCCCTCTACACTGTCCCATCAAACACTCTCAGGGCAGGTACAGCACCTGTTAGATACAGAGTAAAGCTCCCCCTAAAGTGTTCCATCACACACACCCAGGGCAGGGACAGCACGGGTTAGATATAGAGTTACGCTCCCTCTACACTGTCCCATCAAACACTCCCAGGGCAGGTACAGCACGGGTTAGATACAGAGTAAAGCTCCCTCTACACTGTCCCATCAAACACTCCCAGGCCAGTTACAGCACGGGGTTAGATACAGAGTAAAGCTCTCTCTACACTGTCCCATCAAACACTCCCAGGGCAGGTACAGGGGGTTAGATACAGAGTAAAGCTCCCTCTACACTGTCCCATCAAACACTCTCAGGGCAGGTACAGCACCTGTTAGATACAGAGTAAAGCTCCCCCTAAAGTGTTCCATCACACACACCCAGGGCAGGGACAGCACGGGTTAGATACAGAGTAAAGCTCCCTCTACACTGTCCCATCAAACACTCCCAGGGCAGGTACAGCACGGGTTAGATACAGAGTAAAGCTCCCTCTACACTGTCCCATCAAACACTCCAAGGCCAGTTACAGCACGGGTTAGATACAGAGTAAAGCTCCCTCTACACTGTCCCATCAAACAATCCCAGGGCAGGTACAGCACGGGTTTAGATACAGATTAAAGGTCCCTCTACACTGTCCCATCAAACACTCTCAGGGCAGGTACAGCACCTGTTAGATACAGAGTAAAGCTCCCCCTAAAGTGTTCCATCACACACACCCAGGGCAGGGACAGCACAGGTTAGATACAGAGTTACGCTCCCTCTACACTGTCCCATCAAACACTCCCAGGGCAGGTACAGCACGGGTTAGATACAGAGTAAAGCTCCCTCTACACTCTCCCATCAAACACTCCCAGGGCATGTACAGCATGGGTTAGATACAGAGTAAAGCTCCCTGTACATTGTCCCATGAATCAGTCACAGGGCAGGTACGTTACGGGTTAGATATATAGTGAAGCTCCCTCTACACTATCCCATCGAACTCACCCAGGGCAGGTACAGCACGGGTTAGATACAGAGTAAAACTCCCTCGACACTGTCCCATCAAACACTCCCAGGGCATGTACAGCATGGGTTAGATACAGAGTAAAGCTCCCTGTACATTGTCCCATGAATCAGTCACAGGGCAGGTACGTTACGGGTTAGATATATAGTAAAGCTCCCTCTACACTATCCCATCGAACTCACCCAGGGCAGGTACAGCACGGGTTTAGATACAGATTAAAGGTCCCTCTACACTGTCCTATCAAACACTCTCAGGGCAGGTACAGCACCTGTTAGATACAGAGTAAAGCTCCCCCTAAAGTGTTCCATCACACACACCCAGGGCAGGGACAGCACGGGTTAGATACAGAGTTACGCTCCCTCTACACTGTCCCATCAAACACTCCCAGGGCAGGTACAGCACGGGTTAGATACAGAGTAAAGCTCCCTCTACACTGTCCCATCAAACACTCCCAGGGCAGGTACAGCACAGGTTAGATACAGAGTAAAGCTCCCTCTACACTATCCCATCAAACACTCCCAGGCCAGTTACAGCACGGGTTAGATACAGAGTAAAGCTCCCTCTACACTGTCCCATCAAACAATCCCAGGGCAGGCACAGCACAGGTTAGATAGGCAGAGTAAAACTCCCTCGACACTGTCCCATCAAACACTCCCAGGGCATGTACAGCATGGGTTAGATACAGAGTAAAGCTCCCTGTACATTGTCCCATGAATCAGTCACAGGGCAGGTACGTTACGGGTTAGATATATAGTAAAGCTCCCTCTACACTATCCCATCGAACTCACCCAGGGCAGGTACAGCACGGGTTTAGATACAGATTAAAGGTCCCTCTACACTGTCCCATCAAACACTCTCAGGGCAGGTACAGCACCTGTTAGATACAGAGTAAACCTCCCCCAAAAGTGTTCCATCACACACACCCAGGGCAGGGACAGCACGGGATAGATACAGAGTAAAGCTCCCTCTACACTGTCCCATCAAACACTCCCAGGGCAGGAACAGCACGGGTTAGATACAGAGTAAAGGTCCCTCTACACTGTCCCATCAAACACTCCCAGGGCAGGTGCAGCACGGGTTAGATACAGAGTAAAGCTCCCTCTACACTGTCCCATCAAACACTCCCAGGCCAGTTAAAGCACGGGGTTAGATACAGAGTAAAGCTCTCTCTACACTGTCCCATTAAACACTCCCAGGGCAGGTACAGGAGGTTAGATACAGAGTAAAGCTCCCTCTACACTGTCCCATCAAACACTCCCAGGGCAGGTACAGGGGGTTAGATACAGAGTAAAGCTCCCTCTACACTGTCCCATCAAACACTCCCAGGGCAGGTACAGCACGGGTTAGATACAGAGTAAAGCTCCCTCTACACTGTCCCATCAAACACTCCCAGGGCAGGTACAGCACGGGTTAGATACAGAGTAAAGTTCCCTCTACACTGTCCCATCAAACACTCCCAGGGCAGGTACAGCACGGGTTAGATACAGAGTAAAGTTCCCTCTACACTGTCCCATCAAACAATCCCAGGGCAGGCACAGCACAGGTTAGATACAGAGTAAAACTCCCTTGACACTGTCCCATCAAACACTCCCAGGGCAGGTACAGCACGGGTTAGATACAGAGTAAAGCTCCCTCTACACTGTCCTATCAAACACTCCCAGGGCAGGTACAGCACGGGTTAGATACAGAGTAAAGCTCCCTCTACACTGTCCCATCAAACACTCCCAGGCCAGTTACAGCACGGGGTTAGATACAGAGTAAAGCTCTCGCTACACTGTCCCATCAAACACTCCCAGGGCAGGTACAGGGGGTTAGATACAGAGTAAAGCTCCCTCTACACTGTCCCATCAAACACTCTCAGGGCAGGTACAGCACCTGTTAGATACAGAGTAAAGCTCCCCCTAAAGTGTTCCATCACACACACCCAGGGCAGGGACAGCACGGGTTAGATACAGAGTAAAGCTCCCTCTACACTGTCCCATCAAACACTCCCAGGGCAGGTACAGCACAGGTTAGATACAGAGTAAAGCTCCCTCTACACTGTCCCATCAAACACTCCAAGGCCAGTTACAGCACGGGTTAGATACAGAGTAAAGCTCCCTCTACACTGTCCCATCAAACAATCCCAGGGCAGGTACAGCACGGGTTTAGATACAGATTAAAGGTCCCTCTACACTGTCCCATCAAACACTCTCAGGGCAGGTACAGCACCTGTTAGATACAGAGTAAAGCTCCCCCTAAAGTGTTCCATCACACACACCCAGGGCAGGGACAGCACAGGTTAGATACAGATTAAGCTCCCTCTACACTGTCCCATCAAACACTCCCAGGGCAGGTACAGCACGGGTTAGATACAGAGTAAAGCTCCCTCTACACTCTCCCATCAAACACTCCCAGGGCATGTACAGCATGGGTTAGATACAGAGTAAAGCTCCCTGTACATTGTCCCATGAATCAGTCACAGGGCAGGTACGTTACGGGTTAGATATATAGTGAAGCTCCCTCTACACTATCCCATCGAACTCACCCAGGGCAGGTACAGCACGGGTTAGATACAGAGTAAAACTCCCTCGACACTGTCCCATCAAACACTCCCAGGGCATGTACAGCATGGGTTAGATACAGAGTAAAGCTCCCTGTACATTGTCCCATGAATCAGTCACAGGGCAGGTACGTTACGGGTTAGATATATAGTAAAGCTCCCTCTACACTATCCCATCGAACTCACCCAGGGCAGGTACAGCACGGGTTTAGATACAGATTAAAGGTCCCTCTACACTGTCCTATCAAACACTCTCAGGGCAGGTACAGCACCTGTTAGATACAGAGTAAAGCTCCCCCTAAAGTGTTCCATCACACACACCCAGGGCAGGGACAGCACGGGTTAGATACAGAGTTACGCTCCCTCTACACTGTCCCATCAAACACTCCCAGGGCAGGTACAGCACGGGTTAGATACAGAGTAAAGCTCCCTCTACACTGTCCCATCAAACACTCCCAGGGCAGGTACAGCACAGGTTAGATACAGAGTAAAGCTCCCTCTACACTGTCCCATCAAACACTCCCAGGCCAGTTACAGCACGGGTTAGATACAGAGTAAAGCTCCCTCTACACTGTCCCATCAAACAATCCCAGGGCAGGCACAGCACAGGTTAGATACAGAGTAAAACTCCCTCGACACTGTCCCATCAAACACTCCCAGGGCATGTACAGCATGGGTTAGATACAGAGTAAAGCTCCCTGTACATTGTCCCATGAATCAGTCACAGGGCAGGTACGTTACGGGTTAGATATATAGTAAAGCTCCCTCTACACTATCCCATCGAACTCACCCAGGGCAGGTACAGCACGGGTTTAGATACAGATTAAAGGTCCCTCTACACTGTCCCATCAAACACTCTCAGGGCAGGTACAGCACCTGTTAGATACAGAGTAAACCTCCCCCTAAAGTGTTCCATCACACACACCCAGGGCAGGGACAGCACGGGATAGATACAGAGTAAAGCTCCCTCTACACTGTCCCATCAAACACTCCCAGGGCAGGAACAGCACGGGTTAGATACAGAGTAAAGGTCCCTCTACACTGTCCCATCAAACACTCCCAGGGCAGGTGCAGCACGGGTTAGATACAGAGTAAAGCTCCCTCTACACTGTCCCATCAAACACTCCCAGGCCAGTTAAAGCACGGGGTTAGATACAGAGTAAAGCTCTCTCTACACTGTCCCATTAAACACTCCCAGGGCAGGTACAGGAGGTTAGATACAGAGTAAAGCTCCCTCTACACTGTCCCATCAAACACTCCCAGGGCAGGTACAGGGGGTTAGATACAGATTAAAGCTCCCTCTACACTGTCCCATCAAACACTCCCAGGGCAGGTACAGCACGGGTTAGATACAGAGTAAAGTTCCCTCTACACTGTCCCATCAAACACTCCCAGGGCAGGTACAGCACGGGTTAGATACAGAGTAAAGTTCCCTCTACACTGTCCCATCAAACAATCCCAGGGCCGGCACAGCACAGGTTAGATACAGAGTAAAACTCCCTTGACACTGTCCCATCAAACACTCCCAGGGCATGTACAGCATGGGTTAGATACAGAGTAAAGCTCCCTGTACATTGTCCCATGAATCAGTCACAAGGCAGGTACGTTACGGGTTAGATATATAGTGAAGCTCCCTCTACACTATCCCATCGAACTCACCCAGGGCAGGTACAGCACGGGTTTAGATACAGATTAAAGGTCCCTCTACACTGTCCCATCAAACACTCTCAGGGCAGGTACAGCACCTGTTAGATACAGAGTAAAGCTCCCCCTAAAGTGTTCCATCACACACACCCAGGGCAGGGACAGCACGGGTTAGATACTGAGTAAAGCTCCCTCTACACTGTCCCATCAAACACTCCCAGGGCAGGTACAGCACGGGTTAGATACAGAGTAAAGCTCCCTCTACACTGTCCCATCAAACACTCCCAGGCCAGTTACAGCACGGGTTAGATACAGAGTAAAGCTCCCTCTACACTGTCCCATCAAACAATCCCAGGGCAGGTACAGCACGGGTTTAGATACAGATTAAAGGTCCCTCTACACTGTCCCATCAAACACTCTCAGGGCAGGTACAGCACCTGTTAGATACAGAGTAAAGCTCCCCCTAAAGTGTTCCATCACACACACCCAGGGCAGGGACAGCACGGGTTAGATACTGAGTAAAGCTCCCTCTACACTGTCCCATCAAACACTCCCAGGGCAGGTACAGCACGGGTTAGATACAGAGTAAAGCTCCCTCTACACTGTCCCATCAAACACTCCCAGGCCAGTTACAGCACGGGTTAGATACAGAGTAAAGCTCCCTCTACACTGTCCCATCAAACAATCCCAGGGCAGGTACAGCACGGGTTTAGATACAGATTAAAGGTCCCTCTACACTGTCCCATCAAACACTCTCAGGGCAGGTACAGCACCTGTTAGATACAGAGTAAAGCTCCCCCTAAAGTGTTCCATCACACACACCCAGGGCAGGGACAACACGGGTTAGATACAGAGTAAAGCTCCCTCTGCACTGTCCCATCAAACACTCCCAGGGCAGGTACAGCACGGGTTAGATACAGAGTAAAGCTCCCTCTACACTGTCCCATCAAACACTCCCAGGGCAGGTACAGCACGGGTTAGATACAGAGTAAAGCTCCCTGGACATTGTCCCATGAATCAGTCACAGGGCAGGTACGTTACGGGTTAGATATATAGTGAAGCTCCCTCTACACTATCCCATCGAACGCACCCAGGGCAGGTACAGCACGGGTTAGATACAGAGTAAAACTCCCTCGACACTGTCCCATCAAACACTCCCAGGGCATGTACAGCATGGGTTAGATACAGAGTAAAGCTCCCTGTACATTGTCCCATGAATCAGTCACAGGGCAGGTACGTTACGGGTTAGATATATAGTAAAGCTCCCTCTACACTATCCCATCGAACTCACCCAGGGCAGGTACAGCACGGGTTTAGATACAGATTAAAGGTCCCTCTACACTGTCCCATCAAACACTCTCAGGGCAGGTACAGCACCTGTTAGATACAGAGTAAACCTCCCCCTAAAGTGTTCCATCACACACACCCAGGGCAGGGACAGCACGGGTTAGATACAGAGTTACGCTCCCTCTACACTGTCCCATCAAACACTCCCAGGACAGGTACAGCACGGGTTAGATGCAGAGTAAAGCTCCCTCTACACTGTCCCATCAAACACTCCCAGGGCAGGTACAGCACGGGTTAGATACAGAGTAAAGCTCCCTCTAGACTGTCCCATCAAACACTCCCAGGCCAGTTACAGCACGGGGTTAGATACAGAGTAAAGCTCTCTCTACACTGTCCCATTAAACACTCCCAGGGCAGGTACAGCACGGGGTTAGATACAGAGTAAAGCTCCCTCTACACTGTCCCATCAAACACTCCCAGGGCAGGTACAGGGGGTTAGATACAGAGTAAAGTTCCCTCTACACTGTCCCATCAAACACTCCCAGGGCAGGTACAGGGGGTTAGATACAGAGTAAAGCTCCCTCTACACTGTCCCATCAAACACTCCCAGGGCAGGTACAGCACGGGTTAGATACAGAGTAAAGCTCCCTCTACACTGTCCCATCAAACACTCCCAGGCCAGTTACAGCACGGGTTAGATACAGAGTAAAGCTCCCTCTACACTGTCCCATCAAACAATCCCAGGGCAGGCACAGCACAGGTTAGATACAGAGTAAAACTCCCTCGACACTGTCCCATCAAACACTCCCAGGGCATGTACAGCATGGGTTAGATACAGAGTAAAGCTCCCTGTACATTGTCCCATGAATCAGTCACAGGGCAGGTACGTTACGGGTTAGATATATAGTAAAGCTCCCTCTACACTATCCCATCGAACTCACCCAGGGCAGGTACAGCACGGGTTTAGATACAGATTAAAGGTCCCTCTACACTGTCCCATCAAACACTCTCAGGGCAGGTACAGCACCTGTTAGATACAGAGTAAACCTCCCCCTAAAGTGTTCCATCACACACACCCAGGGCAGGGACAGCACGGGTTAGATACAGAGTAAAGCTCCCTCTACACTGTCCCATCAAACACTCCCAGGGCAGGTACAGCACGGGTTAGATACAGAGTAAAGCTCCCTCGACACTGTCCCATCAAACACTCCCAGGCCAGTTACAGCACGGGTTAGATACAGAGTAAAGCTCCCTCTACACTGTCCCATCAAACAATCCCAGGGCAGGCACAGCACAGGTTAGATACAGAGTAAAACTCCCTCGACACTGTCCCATCAAACACTCCCAGGGCATGTACAGCATGGGTTAGATACAGAGTAAAGCTCCCTGTACATTGTCCCATGAATCAGTCACAGGGCAGGTACGTTACGGGTTAGATATATAGTGAAGCTCCCTCTACACTATCCCATCGAACTCACCCAGGGCAGGTACAGCACGGGTTTAGATACAGATTAAAGGTCCCTCTACACTGTCCCATCAAACACTCCCAGGGCAGGTATAGGGGATTAGATACAGAGTAAAGCTCCCTCTACACTGTCCCATCAAACACTCCCAGGGCAGGTACAGCACGGGTCAGATACAGAGTAAAGTTCCCTCTACACTGTCCCATCAAACACTCCCAGGGCAGGTACAGGGGGTTAGATACAGAGTAAAGCTCCCTCTACACTGTCCCATCACACACTCCCTGGGCAGGTACAGGGGGTTCGATACAGATTAAAGCTCCCTCTGCACTGTCCCATCAAACACTCCCAGGCAGGTACAGCACGGGTTAGATACAGAGTAAAGCTCCCTCTACACTGTCCCATCAAACACTCCCAGGCAGGTACAGCACGGGTTAGATACAGATTAAAGCTCCCTCTACACTGTCCCATCAAACACTCTCAGGGCAGGTACAGCACGGGTTAGATACAGAGTAAAGTTCCCTCTACACTGTCCCATCAAACACTCTCAGGGCAGGTACAGCACGGGTTAGATACATAGTAAAGTTCCCTCTACACTGTCCCATCAAACACTCCCAGGGCAGGTACAGGGGGTTAGATACAGAGTAAAGCTCCCTCTACACTGTCCCATCAAACACTCTCAGGGCAGGTACAGCACGGGTTAGATACAGAGTAAAGTTCCCTCTACACTGTCCCATCAAACACTCCCAGGGCAGGTACAGGGGGTTAGATACAGAGTAAAGCTCCCTCTACACTGTCCCATCAAACACTCCCAGGGCAGGTACAGGGGGTTAGATACAGAGTAAAGCTCCCTCTACACTGTCCCATCAAACACTCCCAGGGCAGGTACTGCACAGGTTAGATACAGAGTAAAGCTCCCTATACACTGTCCCATCAAACACTCTCAGGGCAGGTACTGCACAGGTTAGATACAGAGTAAAGCTCCCTCTACACTGTCCCATCAAACACTCCCAGGGCATGTACAGCATGCGTTAGATACAGAGTAAAGCTCCCTGTACATTGTCCCATGAATCAGTCACAGGGCAGGTACGTTACGGGTTAGATATATAGTAAAGCTCCCTCTACACTATCCCATCGAACTCACCCAGGGCAGGTACAGCACGGGTTTAGATACAGATTAAAGGTCCCTCTACACTGTCCCATCAAACACTCTCAGGGCAGGTACAGCACCTGTTAGATACAGAGTAAAGCTCCCCCTAAAGTGTTCCATCACACACACCCAGGGCAGGGACAGCACGGGATAGATACAGAGTAAAGCTCCGTCTACACTGTCCCATCAAACACTCCCAGGGCAGGAACAGCACGGGTTAGATACAGAGTAAAGCTCCCTCTGCACTGTCCCATCAAACACTCCCAGGGCAGGTGCAGCACGGGTTAGATACAGAGTAAAGCTCCCTCTACACTGTCCCATCAAACACTCCCAGGCCAGTTACAGCACGGAGTTCGATACAGAGTAAAGCTCTCTCTACACTGTCCCATTAAACACTCCCAGGGCAGGTACAGGGGGTTAGATACAGAGTAAAGCTCCCTCTACACTGTCCCATCAAACACTCCCAGGGCAGGTACAGGGGGTTAGATACAGAGTAAAGCTCCCTCTACACTGTCCCATCAAACACTCCCAGGGCAGGTACAGCACGGGTTAGATACAGAGTAAAGCTCCCTCTACACTGTCCCATCAAACACTCCCAGGGCAGGTACAGCACGGGTTAGATACAGAGTAAAGTTCCCTCTACACTGTCCCATCAAACACTCCCAGGGCAGGTACAGCACGGGTTAGATACAGAGTAAAGCTCCCTCCACACTGTCCCATCAAACACTCTCAGGGCAGGTACAGCACCTGTTAGATACAGAGTAAACCTCCCCCTAAAGTGTTCCATCACACACACCCAGGGCAGGGACAGCACGGGTTAGATACAGAGTAAAGCTCCCTCTACACTGTCCCATCAAACACTCCCAGGGCAGGTACAGCACGGGTTAGATACAGAGTAAAGCTCCCTCTACACTGTCCCATCAAACACTCCCAGGCCAGTTACAGCACGGGTTAGATGCAGAGTAAAGCTCCCTCTACACTGTCCCATCAAACAATCCCAGGGCAGGCACAGCACGGGTTAGATACAGAGTAAAGCTCCCTCTACACTGTCCCATCAAACACTCCCAGGGCAGGTACAGCACGGGTTAGATACAGAGTAAAGCTCCCTCTACACTGTCCCATCAAACACTCCCAGGCCAGTTACAGGACGGGGTTAGATACAGAGTAAAGCTCTCTCTACACTGTCCCATCAAACACTCCCAGGGCAGGTACAGGGGGTTAGATACAGAGTAAAGCTCCCTCTACACTGTCCCATCAAACACTCTCAGGGCAGGTACAGCACCTGTTAGATACAGAGTAAAGCTCCCCCTAAAGTGTTCCATCACACACACCCAGGGCAGGGACAGCACGGGTTAGATACAGAGTAAAGCTCCCTCTACACTGTCCCATCAAACACTCCCAGGGCAGGTACAGCACGGGTTAGATACAGAGTAAAGCTCCCTCTACACTGTCCCATCAAACACTCCAAGGCCAGTTACAGCACGGGTTAGATACAGAGTAAAGCTCCCTCTACACTGTCCCATCAAACAATCCCAGGGCAGGTACAGCACGGGTTTAGATACAGATTAAAGGTCCCTCTACACTGTCCCATCAAACACTCTCAGGGCAGGTACAGCACCTGTTAGATACAGAGTAAAGCTCCCCCTAAAGTGTTCCATCACACACACCCAGGGCAGGGACAGCACAGGTTAGATACAGAGTTACGCTCCCTCTACACTGTCCCATCAAACACTCCCAGGGCAGGTACAGCACGGGTTAGATACAGAGTAAAGCTCCCTCTACACTCTCCCATCAAACACTCCCAGGGCATGTACAGCATGGGTTAGATACAGAGTAAAGCTCCCTGTACGTTGTCCCATGAATCAGTCACAGGGCAGGTACGTTACGGGTTAGATATATAGTGAAGCTCCCTCTACACTATCCCATCGAACTCACCCAGGGCAGGTACAGCACGGGTTAGATACAGAGTAAAACTCCCTCGACACTGTCCCATCAAACACTCCCAGGGCATGTACAGCATGGGTTAGATACAGAGTAAAGCTCCCTGTACATTGTCCCATGAATCAGTCACAGGGCAGGTACGTTACGGGTTAGATATATAGTAAAGCTCCCTCTACACTATCCCATCGAACTCACCCAGGGCAGGTACAGCACGGGTTTAGATACAGATTAAAGGTCCCTCTACACTGTCCTATCAAACACTCTCAGGGCAGGTACAGCACCTGTTAGATACAGAGTAAAGCTCCCCCTAAAGTGTTCCATCACACACACCCAGGGCAGGGACAGCACGGGTTAGATACAGAGTTACGCTCCCTCTACACTGTCCCATCAAACACTCCCAGGGCAGGTACAGCACGGGTTAGATACAGAGTAAAGCTCCCTCTACACTGTCCCATCAAACACTCCCAGGGCAGGTACAGCACGGGTTAGATACAGAGTAAAGCTCCCTCTACACTGTCCCATCAAACACTCCCAGGCCAGTTACAGCACGGGTTAGATACAGAGTAAAGCTCCCTCTACACTGTCCCATCAAACAATCCCAGGGCAGGCACAGCACAGGTTAGATACAGAGTAAAACTCCCTCGACACTGTCCCATCAAACACTCCCAGGGCATGTACAGCATGGGTTAGATACAGAGTAAAGCTCCCTGTACATTGTCCCATGAATCAATCACAGGGCAGGTACGTTACGGGTTAGATATATAGTAAAGCTCCCTCTACACTATCCCATCGAACTCACCCAGGGCAGGTACAGCACGGGTTTAGATACAGATTAAAGGTCCCTCTACACTGTCCCATCAAACACTCTCAGGGCAGGTACAGCACCTGTTAGATACAGAGTAAACCTCCCCCTAAAGTGTTCCATCACACACACCCAGGGCAGGGACAGCACGGGTTAGATACAGAGTAAAGCTCCCTCTACACTGTCCCATCAAACACTCCCAGGGCAGGTACAGCACGGGTTAGATACAGAGTAAAGCTCCCTCGACACTGTCCCATCAAACACTCCCAGGCCAGTTACAGCACGGGTTAGATACAGAGTAAAGCTCCCTCTACACTGTCCCATCAAACAATCCCAGGGCAGGCACAGCACAGGTTAGATACAGAGTAAAACTCCCTCGACACTGTCCCATCAAACACTCCCAGGGCATGTACAGCATGGGTTAGATACAGAGTAAAGCTCCCTGTACATTGTCCCATGAATCAGTCACAGGGCAGGTACGTTACGGGTTAGATATATAGTGAAGCTCCCTCTACACTATCCCATCGAACTCACCCAGGGCAGGTACAGCACGGGTTTAGATACAGATTAAAGGTCCCTCTACACTGTCCCATCAAACACTCCCTGGGCAGGTACAGGGGGTTAGATACAGATTAAAGCTCCCTCTACACTGTCCCATCAAACACTCCCAGGCAGGTACAGCACGGGTTAGATACAGAGTAAAGCTCCCTCTACACTGTCCCATCAAACACTCCCAGGCAGGTACAGCACGGGTTAGATACAGATTAAAGCTCCCTCTACACTGTCCCATCAAACACTCTCAGGGCAGGTACAGCACGGGTTAGATACAGAGTAAAGTTCCCTCTACACTGTCCCATCAAACACTCTCAGGGCAGGTACAGCACGGGTTAGATACAGAGTAAAGTTCCCTCTACACTGTCCCATCAAACACTCCCAGGGCAGGTACAGGGGGTTAGATACAGAGTAAAGCTCCCTCTACACTGTCCCATCAAACACTCTCAGGGCAGGTACAGCACGGGTTAGATACAGAGTAAATCTCCCTCGACACTGTCCCATCAAACACTCCCAGGCCAGTTACAGCACAGGTTAGATACAGAGTAAAACTCCCTCGACACTGTCCCATCAAACACTCCCAGGGCATGTACAGCATGGGTTAGATACAGAGTAAAGCTCCCTGTACATTGTCCCATGAATCAATCACAGGGCAGGTACGTTACGGGTTAGATATATAGTAAAGCTCCCTCTACACTATCCCATCGAACTCACCCAGGGCAGGTACAGCACGGGTTTAGATACAGATTAAAGGTCCCTCTACACTGTCCCATCAAACACTCTCAGGGCAGGTACAGCACCTGTTAGATACAGAGTAAACCTCCCCCTAAAGTGTTCCATCACACACACCCAGGGCAGGGACAGCACGGGTTAGATACAGAGTAAAGCTCCCTCTACACTGTCCCATCAAACACTCCCAGGGCAGGTACAGCACGGGTTAGATACAGAGTAAAGCTCCCTCGACACTGTCCCATCAAACACTCCCAGGCCAGTTACAGCACGGGTTAGATACAGAGTAAAGCTCCCTCTACACTGTCCCATCAAACAATCCCAGGGCAGGCACAGCACAGGTTAGATACAGAGTAAAACTCCCTCGACACTGTCCCATCAAACACTCCCAGGGCATGTACAGCATGGGTTAGATACAGAGTAAAGCTCCCTGTACATTGTCCCATGAATCAGTCACAGGGCAGGCACGTTACGGGTTAAATATATAGTGAAGCTCCCTCTACACTATCCCATCGAACTCACCCAGGGCAGGTACAGCACGGGTTTAGATACAGATTAAAGGTCCCTCTACACTGTCCCATCAAACACTCCCAGGGCAGGTATAGGGGATTAGAAACAGAGTAAAGCTCCCTCTACACTGTCCCATCAAACACTCCCAGGGCAGGTACAGCACGGGTCAGATACAGAGTAAAGTTCCCTCTACACTGTCCCATCAAACACTCCCAGGGCAGGTACAGGGGGTTAGATACAGAGTAAAGCTCCCTCTACACTGTCCCATCAAACACTCCCTGGGCAGGTACAGGGGGTTAGATACAGATTAAAGCTCCCTCTACACTGTCCCATCAAACACTCCCAGGCAGGTACAGCACGGGTTAGATACAGAGTAAAGCTCCCTCTACACTGTCCCATCAAACACTCCCAGGCAGGTACAGCACGGGTTAGATACAGATTAAAGCTCCCTCTACACTGTCCCATCAAACACTCTCAGGGCAGGTACAGCACGGGTTAGATACAGAGTAAAGTTCCCTCTACACTGTCCCATCAAACACTCTCAGGGCAGGTACAGCACGGGTTAGATACAGAGTAAAGTTCCCTCTACACTGTCCCATCAAACACTCCCAGGGCAGGTACAGGGGGTTAGATACAGAGTAAAGCTCCCTCTACACTGTCCCATCAAACACTCTCAGGGCAGGTACAGCACGGGTTAGATACAGAGTATAGTTCCCTCTACACTGTCCCATCAAACACTCCCAGGGCAGGTACAGCACGGGTTAGATACAGAGTAAAGCTCCCTCTAAACTGTCCCATCAAACACTCCCAGGGCAGGTACAGCACGGGTTAGATACAGAGTAAAGCTCCCTCTAGACTGTCCCATCAAACACTCCCAGGCCAGTTACAGCACGGGGTTAGATACAGAGTAAAGCTCTCTCTACACTGTCCCATTAAACACTCCCAGGGCAGGTACAGGGGGTTAGATACAGAGTAAAGCTCCCTCTACACTGTCCCATCAAACACTCCCAGGGCAGGTACAGCACGGGGTTAGATACAGAGTAAAGCTCCCTCTACACTGTCCCATCAAACACTCCCAGGGCAGGTACAGGGGGTTAGATACAGAGTAAAGTTCCCTCTACACTGTCCCATCAAACACTCCCAGGGCAGGTACAGGGGGTTAGATACAGAGTAAAGCTCCCTCTACACTGTCCCATCAAACACTCCCAGGCCAGTTACAGCACGGGTTAGATACAGAGTAAAGCTCCCTCTACACTGTCCCATCAAACAATCCCAGGGCAGGCACAGCACAGGTTAGATACAGAGTAAAACTCCCTCGACACTGTCCCATCAAACACTCCCAGGGCATGTACAGCATGGGTTAGATACAGAGTAAAGCTCCCTGTACATTGTCCCATGAATCAGTCACAGGGCAGGTACGTTACGGGTTAGATATATAGTAAAGCTCCCTCTACACTATCCCATCGAACTCACCCAGGGCAGGTACAGCACGGGTTTAGATACAGATTAAAGGTCCCTCTACACTGTCCCATCAAACACTCTCAGGGCAGGTACAGCACCTGTTAGATACAGAGTAAACCTCCCCCTAAAGTGTTCCATCACACACACCCAGGGCAGGGACAGCACGGGTTAGATACAGAGTAAAGCTCCCTCTACACTGTCCCATCAAACACTCCCAGGGCAGGTACAGCACGGGTTAGATACAGAGTAAAGCTCCCTCGACACTGTCCCATCAAACACTCCCAGGCCAGTTACAGCACGGGTTAGATACAGAGTAAAGCTCCCTCTACACTGTCCCATCAAACAATCCCAGGGCAGGCACAGCACAGGTTAGATACAGAGTAAAACTCCCTCTACACTGTCCCATCAAACACTCCCAGGGCAGGTATAGGGGATTAGATACAGAGTAAAGCTCCCTCTACACTGTCCTATCAAACACTCCCAGGGCAGGTACAGCACGGGTCAGATACAGAGTAAAGTTCCCTCTACACTGTCCCATCAAACACTCCCAGGGCAGGTACAGGGGGTTAGATACAGAGTAAAGCTCCCTCTACACTGTCCCATCAAACACTCCCTGGGCAGGTACAGGGGGTTAGATACAGATTAAAGCTCCCTCTACACTGTCCCATCAAACACTCCCAGGCAGGTACAGCACGGGTTAGATACAGAGTAAAGCTCCCTCTACACTGTCCCATCAAACACTCCCAGGCAGGTACAGCACGGGTTAGATACAGATTAAAGCTCCCTCTACACTGTCCCATCAAACACTCTCAGGGCAGGTACAGCACGGGTTAGATACAGAGTAAAGTTCCCTCTACACTGTCCCATCAAACACTCTCAGGGCATGTACAGCATGGGTTAGATACAGAGTAAAGTTCCCTCTACACTGTCCCATCAAACACTCCCAGGGCAGGTACAGGGGGTTAGATACAGAGTAAAGCTCCCTCTACACTGTCCCATCAAACACTCTCAGGGCAGGTACAGCACGGGTTAGATACAGAGTAAAGTTCCCTCTACACTGTCCCATCAAACACTCCCAGGGCAGGTACAGGGGGTTAGATACAGAGTAAAGCTCCCTCTACACTGTCCCATCAAACACTCCCAGGGCAGATACAGGGGGTTAGATACAGAGTAAAGCTCCCTCTACACTGTCCCATCAAACACTCCCAGGGCAGGTACTGCACAGGTTAGATACAGAGTAAAGCTCCCTATACACTGTCCCATCAAACACTCTCAGGGCAGGCACTGCACAGGTTAGATACAGAGTAAAGCTCCCTCTACACTGTCCCATCAAACACTCCCAGGGCATGTACAGCATGCGTTGGATACAGAGTAAAGCTCCCTGTACATTGTCCCATGAATCAGTCACAGGGCAGGTACGTTACGGGTTAGATATATAGTAAAGCTCCCTCTACACTATCCCATCGAACTCACCCAGGGCAGGTACAGCACGGGTTTAGATACAGATTAAAGGTCCCTCTACACTGTCCCATCAAACACTCTCAGGGCAGGTACAGCACCTGTTAGATACAGAGTAAAGCTCCCCCTAAAGTGTTCCATCACACACACCCAGGGCAGGGACAGCACGGGATAGATACAGAGTAAAGCTCCCTCTACACTGTCCCATCAAACACTCCCAGGGCAGGAACAGCACGGGTAAGATACAGAGTAAAGCTCCCTCTGCACTGTCCCATCAAACACTCCCAGGGCAGGTACAGCACGGGTTAGATACAGAGTAAAGCTCCCTCTACACTGTCCCATCAAACACTCCCAGGCAAGTTACAGCACGGGGTTAGATACAGAGTAAAGCTCTCTCTACACTGTCCCATTAAACACTCCCAGGGCAGGTACAGGGGGTAAGATACAGAGTAAAGCTCCCTCTACACTGTCCCATCAAACACTCCCAGGGCAGGTACAGGGGGTTAGATACAGAGTAAAGCTCCCTCTACACTGTCCCATCAAACACTCCCAGGGCAGGTACAGCACGGGTTAGATACAGAGTAAAGCTCCCTCTACACTGTCCCATCAAACACTCCCAGGGCAGGTACAGCACGGGTTAGATACAGAGTAAAGCTCCCTCTACACTGTCCCATCAAACACTCCCAGGCCAGTTACAGCACGGGGTTAGATACAGAGTAAAGCTCTCTCTACACTGTCCCATTAAACCATCCCAGGGCAGGTACAGGGGGTTAGATACAGAGTAAAGCTCCCTCTACACTGTCCCATCAAACACTCCCAGGGCAGGTACAGGGGGTTAGATACAGAGTAAAGCTCCCTCTACACTGTCCCATCAAACACTCCCAGGGCAGGTACAGCACGGGTTAGATACAGAGTAAAGCTCCCTCTACACTGTCCCATCAAACACTCCCAGGGCAGGTACAGCACGGGTTAGATACAGAGTAAAGTTCCCTCTACACTGTCCCATCAAACACTCCCAGGGCAGGTACAGCACGGGTTAGATACAGAGTAAAGCTCCCTCTACACTGTCCCATCAAACACTCCCAGGCCAGTTACAGCACGGGTTAGATACAGAGTAAAGCTCCCTCTACACTGTCCCATCAAACAATCCCAGGGCAGGCACAGCACAGGTTAGATACAGAGTAAAACTCCCTCGACACTGTCCCATCAAACACTCCCAGGGCATGTACAGCATGGGTTAGATACAGAGTAAAGCTCCCTGTACATTGTCCCATGAATCAGTCACAGGGCAGGTACGTTACGGGTTAGATATATAGTGAAGCTCCCTCTACACTATCCCATCGAACTCACCCAGGGCAGGTACAGCACGGGTTTAGATACAGATTAAAGGTCCCTCTACACTGTCCCATGAAACACTCTCAGGGCAGGTACAGCACCTGTTAGATACAGAGTAAAGCTCCCCCTAAAGTGTTCCATCACAAACACCCAGGGCAGGGACAGCACGGGTTAGATACAGAGTAAAGCTCCCTCTGCACTGTCCCATCAAACACTCCCAGGGCAGGTACAGCACGGGTTAGATACAGAGTAAAGCTCCCTCTACACTGTCCCATCAAACACTCCCAGGCCAGTTACAGCACGGGTTAGATACAGAGTAAAGCTCCCTCTACACTGTCCCATCAAACAATCCCAGGGCAGGCACAGCACAGGTTAGATACAGAGTAAAACTCCCTCGACACTGTCCCATCAAACACTCCCAGGGCATGTACAGCATGGGTTAGATACAGAGTAAAGCTCCCTGTACATTGTCCCATGAATCAGTCACAGGGCAGGTACGTTACGGGTTAGATATATAGTGAAGCTCCCTCTACACTATCCCATCGAACTCACCCAGGGCAGGTACAGCACGGGTTTAGATACAGATTAAAGGTCCCTCTACACTGTCCCATCAAACACTCTCAGGGCAGGTATAGCACCTGTTAGATACAGAGTAAAGCTCCCCCTAAAGTGTTCCATCACACACACCCTGGGCAGGGACAGCACGGGATAGATACAGAGTAAAGCTCCCTCTACACTGTCCCATCAAACACTCCCAGGGCAGGAACAGCACGGGTTAGATACAGAGTAAAGCTCCCTCTACACTGTCCCATCAAACACTCCCAGGCCAGTTACAGCACGGGGTTAGATACAGAGTAAAGCTCTCTCTACACTGTCCCATTAAACACTCCCAGGGCAGGTACAGGGGGTTAGATACAGAGTAAAGCTCCCTCTACACTGTCCCATCAAACACTCCCAGGGCAGGTACAGCACGGGGTTAGATACAGAGTAAAGCTCCCTCTACACTGTCCCATCAAACACTCCCAGGGCAGGTACAGCACGGGTTCGATACAGAGTAAAGCTCCCTCTACACTGTCCCATCAAACACTCCCAGGGCAGGTACAGCACGGGTTAGATACAGAGTAAAGTTCCCTCTACACTGTCCCATCAAACACTCCCAGGGCAGGTACAGCACGGGTTAGATACAGAGTAAAGCTCCCTCTACACTGTCCCATCAAACACTCCCAGGCCAGTTACAGCACGGGTTAGATACAGAGTAAAGCTCCCTCTACACTGTCCCATCAAACAATCCCAGGGCAGGCACAGCACAGGTTAGATACAGAGTAAAACTCCCTCGACACTGTCCCATCAAACACTCCCAGGGCATGTACAGCATGGGTTAGATACAGAGTAAAGCTCCCTGTACATTGTCCCATGAATCAGTCACAGGACAGGTACGTTACGGGTTAGATATATAGTGAAGCTCCCTCTACACTATCCCATCGAACTCACCCAGGGCAGGTACAGCACGGGTTTAGATACAGATTAAAGGTCCCTCTACACTGTCCCATCAAACACTCTCAGGGCAGGTACAGCACCTGTTAGATACAGAGTAAAGCTCCCCCTAAAGTGTTCCATCAAACACTCCCAGGGCAGGTACAGCACGGGTTAGATACAGAGTAAAGCTCCCTCTACACTGTCCCATCAAACACTCCCAGGGCAGGTGCAGCACGGGTTAGATATAGAGTAAAGCTCCCTCTACACTGTCCCATCAAACACTCCCAGGCCACTTACAGCACGGGGTTAGATACAGAGTAAAGCTCTCTCTACACTGTCCCATTAAACACTCCCAGGGCAGGTACAGGGGGTTAGATACAGAGTAAAGCTCCCTCTACACTGTCCCATCAAACACTCCCAGGGCAGGTACAGGGGGTTAGATACAGAGTAAAGCTCCCTCTACACTGTCCCATCAAACACTCCCAGGGCAGGTACAGCACGGGTTAGATACAGAGTAAAGCTCCCTCTACACTGTCCCATCAAACACTCCCAGGGCAGGTACAGCACGGGTTAGATACAGAGTAAAGTTCCCTCTACACTGTCCCATCAAACACTCCCAGGGCAGGTGCAGCACGGGTTAGATACAGAGTAAAGCTCCCTATACACTGTCCCATCAAACACTCCCAGGGCAGGTACTGCACAGGTTAGATACAGAGTAAAGCTCCCTCTACACTGTCCCATCAAACACTCCCAGGGCAGGTACAGGGGGTTAGATCCAGAGTAAAGCTCCCTCTACACTGTCCCATCAAACACTCCCAGGGCAGGGACAGCATAGGGTTAGATACAGAGTAAAGCTCCCTCTACACTGTCCCATCAAACACTCCCAGGGCAGGTACAGCACGGGGTTAGATACAGAGTAAAGCTCCCTCTACACTGTCCCATCAAACACTCCCAGGCCAGTTACAGCACGGGTTAGATACAGAGTAAAGCTCCCTCTACACTGTCCCATCAATCAATCCCAGGGCAGGCACAGCACAGGTTAGATACAGAGTAAAACTCCCTCGACACTGTCCCATCAAACACTCCCAGGGCATGTACAGCATGGGTTAGATACAGAGTAAAGCTCCCTGTACATTGTCCCATGAATCAGTCACAGGGCAGGTACGTTACGGGTTAGATATATAGTGAAGCTCCCTCTACACTATCCCATCGAACTCACCCAGGGCAGGTACAGCACGGGTTTAGATACAGATTAAAGGTCCCTCTACACTGTCCCATCAAACACTCTCAGGGCAGGTACAGCACCTGTTAGATACAGAGTAAAGCTCCCCCTAAAGTGTTCCATCACACACACCCTGGGCAGGGACAGCACGGGTTAGATACAGAGTAAAGCTCCCTCTACACTGTCCCATCAAACACTCCCAGGGCAGGTACAGCACGGGTTAGATACAGAGTAAAGCTCCCTCTACACTGTCCCATCAAACACTCCCAGGCCAGTTACAGCACGGGGTTAGATACAGAGTAAAGCTCCCTCTACACTGTCCCATCAAACACTCCCAGGCCAGTTACAGCACGGGTTAGATACAGAGTAAAGCTCCCTCTACACTGTCCCATCAAACAATCCCAGGGCAGGCACAGCACAGGTTAGATACAGAGTAAAACTCCCTCGACACTGTCCCATCAAACACTCCCAGGGCATGTACAGCATGGGTTAGATACAGAGTAAAGCTCCCTGTACATTGTCCCATGAATCAGTCACAGAGCAGGTACGTTACGGGTTAGATATATAGTAAAGCTCCCTCTACACTATCCCATCGAACTCACCCAGGGCAGGTACAGCACGGGTTTAGATACAGATTAAAGGTCCCTCTACACTGTCCCATCAAACACTCTCAGGGCAGGTACAGCACCTGTTAGATACAGAGTAAACCTCCCCCTAAAGTGTTCCATCACACACACCCAGGGCAGGGACAGCACGGGTTAGATACAGAGTAAAGCTCCCTCTACACTGTCCCATCAAACACTCCCAGGGCAGGTACAGCACGGGTTAGATACAGAGTAAAGCTCCCTCGACACTGTCCCATCAAACACTCCCAGGCCAGTTACAGCACGGGTTAGATACAGAGTAAAGCTCCCTCTACACTGTCCCATCAAACAATCCCAGGGCAGGCACAGCACAGGTTAGATACAGAGTAAAACTCCCTCTACACTGTCCCATCAAACACTCCCAGGGCAGGTATAGGGGATTAGATACAGAGTAAAGCTCCCTCTACACTGTCCTATCAAACACTCCCAGGGCAGGTACAGCACGGGTCAGATACAGAGTAAAGTTCCCTCTACACTGTCCCATCAAACACTCCCAGGGCAGGTACAGGGGGTTAGATACAGAGTAAAGCTCCCTCTACACTGTCCCATCAAACACTCCCTGGGCAGGTACAGGGGGTTAGATACAGATTAAAGCTCCCTCTACACTGTCCCATCAAACACTCCCAGGCAGGTACAGCACGGGTTAGATACAGAGTAAAGCTCCCTCTACACTGTCCCATCAAACACTCCCAGGCAGGTACAGCACGGGTTAGATACAGATTAAAGCTCCCTCTACACTGTCCCATCAAACACTCTCAGGGCAGGTACAGCACGGGTTAGATACAGAGTAAAGTTCCCTCTACACTGTCCCATCAAACACTCTCAGGGCATGTACAGCATGGGTTAGATACAGAGTAAAGTTCCCTCTACACTGTCCCATCAAACACTCCCAGGGCAGGTACAGGGGGTTAGATACAGAGTAAAGCTCCCTCTACACTGTCCCATCAAACACTCTCAGGGCAGGTACAGCACGGGTTAGATACAGAGTAAAGTTCCCTCTACACTGTCCCATCAAACACTCCCAGGGCAGGTACAGGGGGTTAGATACAGAGTAAAGCTCCCTCTACACTGTCCCATCAAACACTCCCAGGGCAGATACAGGGGGTTAGATACAGAGTAAAGCTCCCTCTACACTGTCCCATCAAACACTCCCAGGGCAGGTACTGCACAGGTTAGATACAGAGTAAAGCTCCCTATACACTGTCCCATCAAACACTCTCAGGGCAGGCACTGCACAGGTTAGATACAGAGTAAAGCTCCCTCTACACTGTCCCATCAAACACTCCCAGGGCATGTACAGCATGCGTTGGATACAGAGTAAAGCTCCCTGTACATTGTCCCATGAATCAGTCACAGGGCAGGTACGTTACGGGTTAGATATATAGTAAAGCTCCCTCTACACTATCCCATCGAACTCACCCAGGGCAGGTACAGCACGGGTTTAGATACAGATTAAAGGTCCCTCTACACTGTCCCATCAAACACTCTCAGGGCAGGTACAGCACCTGTTAGATACAGAGTAAAGCTCCCCCTAAAGTGTTCCATCACACACACCCAGGGCAGGGACAGCACGGGATAGATACAGAGTAAAGCTCCCTCTACACTGTCCCATCAAACACTCCCAGGGCAGGAACAGCACGGGTAAGATACAGAGTAAAGCTCCCTCTGCACTGTCCCATCAAACACTCCCAGGGCAGGTACAGCACGGGTTAGATACAGAGTAAAGCTCCCTCTACACTGTCCCATCAAACACTCCCAGGCAAGTTACAGCACGGGGTTAGATACAGAGTAAAGCTCTCTCTACACTGTCCCATTAAACACTCCCAGGGCAGGTACAGGGGGTAAGATACAGAGTAAAGCTCCCTCTACACTGTCCCATCAAACACTCCCAGGGCAGGTACAGGGGGTTAGATACAGAGTAAAGCTCCCTCTACACTGTCCCATCAAACACTCCCAGGGCAGGTACAGCACGGGTTAGATACAGAGTAAAGCTCCCTCTACACTGTCCCATCAAACACTCCCAGGGCAGGTACAGCACGGGTTAGATACAGAGTAAAGCTCCCTCTACACTGTCCCATCAAACACTCCCAAGGCAGGTACAGCACGGGGTTAGATACAGAGTAAAGCTCTCTCTACACTGTCCCATTAAACCATCCCAGGGCAGGTACAGGGGGTTAGATACAGAGTAAAGCTCCCTCTACACTGTCCCATCAAACACTCCCAGGGCAGGTACAGGGGGTTAGATACAGAGTAAAGCTCCCTCTACACTGTCCCATCAAACACTCCCAGGGCAGGTACAGCACGGGTTAGATACAGAGTAAAGCTCCCTCTACACTGTCCCATCAAACACTCCCAGGGCAGGTACAGCACGGGTTAGATACAGAGTAAAGTTCCCTCTACACTGTCCCATCAAACACTCCCAGGGCAGGTACAGCACGGGTTAGATACAGAGTAAAGCTCCCTCTACACTGTCCCATCAAACACTCCCAGGCCAGTTACAGCACGGGTTAGATACAGAGTAAAGCTCCCTCTACACTGTCCCATCAAACAATCCCAGGGCAGGCACAGCACAGGTTAGATACAGAGTAAAACTCCCTCGACACTGTCCCATCAAACACTCCCAGGGCATGTACAGCATGGGTTAGATACAGAGTAAAGCTCCCTGTACATTGTCCCATGAATCAGTCACAGGGCAGGTACGTTACGGGTTAGATATATAGTGAAGCTCCCTCTACACTATCCCATCGAACTCACCCAGGGCAGGTACAGCACGGGTTTAGATACAGATTAAAGGTCCCTCTACACTGTCCCATGAAACACTCTCAGGGCAGGTACAGCACCTGTTAGATACAGAGTAAAGCTCCCCCTAAAGTGTTCCATCACAAACACCCAGGGCAGGGACAGCACGGGTTAGATACAGAGTAAAGCTCCCTCTGCACTGTCCCATCAAACACTCCCAGGGCAGGTACAGCACGGGTTAGATACAGAGTAAAGCTCCCTCTACACTGTCCCATCAAACACTCCCAGGCCAGTTACAGCACGGGTTAGATACAGAGTAAAGCTCCCTCTACACTGTCCCATCAAACAATCCCAGGGCAGGCACAGCACAGGTTAGATACAGAGTAAAACTCCCTCGACACTGTCCCATCAAACACTCCCAGGGCATGTACAGCATGGGTTAGATACAGAGTAAAGCTCCCTGTACATTGTCCCATGAATCAGTCACAGGGCAGGTACGTTACGGGTTAGATATATAGTGAAGCTCCCTCTACACTATCCCATCGAACTCACCCAGGGCAGGTACAGCACGGGTTTAGATACAGATTAAAGGTCCCTCTACACTGTCCCATCAAACACTCTCAGGGCAGGTATAGCACCTGTTAGATACAGAGTAAAGCTCCCCCTAAAGTGTTCCATCACACACACCCTGGGCAGGGACAGCACGGGATAGATACAGAGTAAAGCTCCCTCTACACTGTCCCATCAAACACTCCCAGGGCAGGAACAGCACGGGTTAGATACAGAGTAAAGCTCCCTCTACACTGTCCCATCAAACACTCCCAGGCCAGTTACAGCACGGGGTTAGATACAGAGTAAAGCTCTCTCTACACTGTCCCATTAAACACTCCCAGGGCAGGTACAGGGGGTTAGATACAGAGTAAAGCTCCCTCTACACTGTCCCATCAAACACTCCCAGGGCAGGTACAGCACGGGGTTAGATACAGAGTAAAGCTCCCTCTACACTGTCCCATCAAACACTCCCAGGGCAGGTACAGCACGGGTTCGATACAGAGTAAAGCTCCCTCTACACTGTCCCATCAAACACTCCCAGGGCAGGTACAGCACGGGTTAGATACAGAGTAAAGTTCCCTCTACACTGTCCCATCAAACACTCCCAGGGCAGGTACAGCACGGGTTAGATACAGAGTAAAGCTCCCTCTACACTGTCCCATCAAACACTCCCAGGCCAGTTACAGCACGGGTTAGATACAGAGTAAAGCTCCCTCTACACTGTCCCATCAAACAATCCCAGGGCAGGCACAGCACAGGTTAGATACAGAGTAAAACTCCCTCGACACTGTCCCATCAAACACTCCCAGGGCATGTACAGCATGGGTTAGATACAGAGTAAAGCTCCCTGTACATTGTCCCATGAATCAGTCACAGGACAGGTACGTTACGGGTTAGATATATAGTGAAGCTCCCTCTACACTATCCCATCGAACTCACCCAGGGCAGGTACAGCACGGGTTTAGATACAGATTAAAGGTCCCTCTACACTGTCCCATCAAACACTCTCAGGGCAGGTACAGCACCTGTTAGATACAGAGTAAAGCTCCCCCTAAAGTGTTCCATCAAACACTCCCAGGGCAGGTACAGCACGGGTTAGATACAGAGTAAAGCTCCCTCTACACTGTCCCATCAAACACTCCCAGGGCAGGTGCAGCACGGGTTAGATATAGAGTAAAGCTCCCTCTACACTGTCCCATCAAACACTCCCAGGCCACTTACAGCACGGGGTTAGATACAGAGTAAAGCTCTCTCTACACTGTCCCATTAAACACTCCCAGGGCAGGTACAGGGGGTTAGATACAGAGTAAAGCTCCCTCTACACTGTCCCATCAAACACTCCCAGGGCAGGTACAGGGGGTTAGATACAGAGTAAAGCTCCCTCTACACTGTCCCATCAAACACTCCCAGGGCAGGTACAGCACGGGTTAGATACAGAGTAAAGCTCCCTCTACACTGTCCCATCAAACACTCCCAGGGCAGGTACAGCACGGGTTAGATACAGAGTAAAGTTCCCTCTACACTGTCCCATCAAACACTCCCAGGGCAGGTGCAGCACGGGTTAGATACAGAGTAAAGCTCCCTATACACTGTCCCATCAAACACTCCCAGGGCAGGTACTGCACAGGTTAGATACAGAGTAAAGCTCCCTCTACACTGTCCCATCAAACACTCCCAGGGCAGGTACAGGGGGTTAGATCCAGAGTAAAGCTCCCTCTACACTGTCCCATCAAACACTCCCAGGGCAGGGACAGCATAGGGTTAGATACAGAGTAAAGCTCCCTCTACACTGTCCCATCAAACACTCCCAGGGCAGGTACAGCACGGGGTTAGATACAGAGTAAAGCTCCCTCTACACTGTCCCATCAAACACTCCCAGGCCAGTTACAGCACGGGTTAGATACAGAGTAAAGCTCCCTCTACACTGTCCCATCAATCAATCCCAGGGCAGGCACAGCACAGGTTAGATACAGAGTAAAACTCCCTCGACACTGTCCCATCAAACACTCCCAGGGCATGTACAGCATGGGTTAGATACAGAGTAAAGCTCCCTGTACATTGTCCCATGAATCAGTCACAGGGCAGGTACGTTACGGGTTAGATATATAGTGAAGCTCCCTCTACACTATCCCATCGAACTCACCCAGGGCAGGTACAGCACGGGTTTAGATACAGATTAAAGGTCCCTCTACACTGTCCCATCAAACACTCTCAGGGCAGGTACAGCACCTGTTAGATACAGAGTAAAGCTCCCCCTAAAGTGTTCCATCACACACACCCTGGGCAGGGACAGCACGGGTTAGATACAGAGTAAAGCTCCCTCTACACTGTCCCATCAAACACTCCCAGGGCAGGTACAGCACGGGTTAGATACAGAGTAAAGCTCCCTCTACACTGTCCCATCAAACACTCCCAGGCCAGTTACAGCACGGGGTTAGATACAGAGTAAAGCTCCCTCTACACTGTCCCATCAAACACTCCCAGGCCAGTTACAGCACGGGTTAGATACAGAGTAAAGCTCCCTCTACACTGTCCCATCAAACAATCCCAGGGCAGGCACAGCACAGGTTAGATACAGAGTAAAACTCCCTCGACACTGTCCCATCAAACACTCCCAGGGCATGTACAGCATGGGTTAGATACAGAGTAAAGCTCCCTGTACATTGTCCCATGAATCAGTCACAGAGCAGGTACGTTACGGGTTAGATATATAGTAAAGCTCCCTCTACACTATCCCATCGAACTCACCCAGGGCAGGTACAGCACGGGTTTAGATACAGATTAAAGGTCCCTCTACACTGTCCCATCAAACACTCTCAGGGCAGGTACAGCACCTGTTAGATACAGAGTAAACCTCCCCCTAAAGTGTTCCATCACACACACCCAGGGCAGGGACAGCACGGGTTAGATACAGAGTAAAGCTCCCTCTACACTGTCCCATCAAACACTCCCAGGGCAGGTACAGCATGGGTTAGATACAGAGTAAAGCTCCCTCTACACTGTCCCATCAAACACTCCCAGGGCAGGTACAGCACGGGTTAGATACAGAGTAAAGCTCCCTCTACACTGTCCCATCAAACACTCCCAGGCCAGTTACAGCACGGGGTTAGATACAGAGTAAAGCTCTCTCTACACTGTCCCATTAAACACTCCCAGGGCAGGTACAGGGGGTTAGATGCAGAGTAAAGCTCCCTCTACACTGTCCCATCAAAAACTCCCAGGGCAGGTACAGGGGGTTAGATACAGAGTAAAGCTCCCTCTACACTGTCCCATCAAACACTCCCAGGGCAGGTACAGGGGGTTAGATACAGAGTAAAGCTCCCTCTACACTGTCCCATCAAAAACTCCCAGGGCAGGTACAGCACGGGGTTAGATACAGAGTAAAGCTCCCTCTACACTGTCCCATCCAACACTCCCAGGGCAGGTACAGGGGTTAGATGCAGAGTAAAGCTCCCTCTACACTGTCCCAACAAACACTCCCAGGGCAGGTCCAGCACGGGTTAGATACAGAGTAAAGCTCCCTCTACACTGTCCCAACAAACACTCCCAGGGCAGGTCCAGCACGGGTTATGATATACTCATAATAAAGGATGAAACTGAGTACTGTGTGTAATGAGCGAGTTTGACCTTAGCTACTTCAATAAGTCTCTAAAGTGCACTTACCTCGTGGGTGACCTGCTTATATACTGTGCTCCCAAGGGATGCTGGGATCGCTTGGGACTCTGGAGGTCAGGTGTTATACAGGTTACAAAGGGTTAAATACATAACATCACTCCCCCGTGAAGTCAACAGTACTCTTATTTACAAGGTGAGACGACCTGGGGCTTTGCGCTCCCTTGTCGATCGTCTCGGTACAAATATGGGTGTGTGTGGGTTGGTCAGTTCTTCACTGGGCTGTTGGGCAGCCGGCTTTGCCAGGTTGCTGGGGATGGTGAGTTCGGTTTCTTGGTCAACCATGATGTCAGTTGCCACTTGTGTGTGTGTTGGATGGTCAAAGTTGGTGGTGTCCTCTTCGGGTTGTTCATAGCTGTTGGTGAACCGCAATTTGATTTGATCCAAATGTTTTCTGTGCGTTTGTCCATTGGCCAATTTGACCTGAAACACCCTACTCCCCTCTTTGGCTGTGACCGTGCCAGCGATCCATTTGGGACTATGTCCATAATTGAGCACAAACACGGGATCATTGATCTCAATATCGTGTGACAAATTTGCGCGATCATGATGCACACTTTGTTGATGCCGCCTGCCCTCCATGTGATCATGGAGATCCAGGTGGACAAGAGAGAGCCTCATTTTAAGCGCCCTTTTCATGAGCAGCTCGGCTGGGGGAACCCCGGTGAGTGAGTGGGGTCTGGTACAGTAGCTGAGCAGGACTCGGGACAACCGGGTCTGCAGGGAGCCTTCCGACACACGTTTCAAGCTTTACTTGATGGTCTGAACTGCCCGTTCTGCCTGGCCGTTGGATGTGGGCTTGAACAGGGCAGATGTGACGTGCTTGATCCCTTTTGCGTCATGAATTCCTTGAATTTAGCACTGGTGAAACACGGCCCATTGTCGCTAGGACATCGGGCAGGCCGTGCGTGGCAAACATGGTACGTAGGCTTTCAATGGTGGCCGTGGACATGCTTACAGACGTTATTGCACATTCAATCCACTTTGAGTTAGGCTTCACGGCAACCAAAAACATTTTGCCTGGGAATGGGCTCGCATAGTCCACTTGGATCCTCGACCACGGTTTGGAGGGCCACGACCACAAACTCAGTGGTGCCTCTCTGGGTGCATTGCTCAGCTGAGAGCAAGTGTTGCACTGGCGCACGCATGACTCTAAATCTGAGTCGATGCTGGGCCACCACACGTGGGATCTGGCTATGGCTTTCATTATTACAATGTCTGGGTGGGTGCTGAGCAGTTCACAAATAAATGTATCTCTGCCTTTCTTGGGCAAGACCACGCGATTGCCCCACAACAGACAATCCACCTGCAGGGACAACTCGTCTTTGTGCCTGTGGAACAGCTTAATCGCCTCCTGCATCTCCACTGGGACACTGGACCAGCTCCCATGGAGGACACGGTTTTTTACCAGGGACAGTAAAGGCTCCTGGCTGGTCCAGGTCCTGATCTGGCGGGCCGTAACGGGGGACTTCTCGTTCTCAAATGCCTCCATGACCATGAGCAAGTCCGCTGGCTGTGCCTTTTCCACCCCGGTGGTGGGCAGTGGCAGCCGACTGAGAGCATCTGTGCAGTTCTCTGTGCCCGGTCTGTGGCGGATTACATAGTTGTGTACCAACAGTGTGAGCGCCCATCTTTGGCTGCTGGCAGAGGCAGAATTAATCCCTTTGCTCTCAGAGAACAGCGATATGAGCGGCTTGTGGTCAGTTTCAAGCTCAAACTTGAGGCCAAATAAGTACTGGTGCATTTTCTTTACCCCGTAAATGCACACCAGAGCCTCTTTTTCAATCATGTCGACCTTGGACAAACTCCTGGACGCATAAGCGACCGGTTGCGATTTGTTGGCCTGTTGTAACACACACCCGATCCCGTATGACGACGCATCGCAAGCTAGCACTAATCGTTTACAAGGGTTGTACAGGACAAGCAGTTTGTTTGAACACAACAGATTTCTGGCTTTCTTAAAGGCAGCCTCTTGTGAATTCCCCCATACCCAGTCGTCTCCCTTGCGCAGTAGCACATGTTGGAGTTCTAACAGGGTGCTTAACCCGGGTGGGAAATTACCCAAATAGTTAAGGAGCCCCAGGAATGACCGCAGCTCCGTCACATTCTGTGGTCTCGGCGCGTTCTTGATGGCCTCCGTCTTGGCGTTGGTGGGTCTGATGCCATCTGCCGCGATTCTCCTTCCCCAAGAACTCGACCTCCAGCGCCAGGAAAACACACTTCGAGCGTTTCAACCTGAGTCCCACGCGATCCAACCGCCCAAGAACCTCCTCCAGATTCTTCAAGTGCTCAATGGTGTCCCGACCTGTAACCAGTATGTCATCCTGGAAGACCGCGGTGCGAGGAACCGACTTTAGCAGGCTCTCCATGTTCCGTTGGAAGATTGTCGCGGCCGACCGAATCCCGAACGGGCATCTGTTATCGATGAACAGACCTTTGTGCGTGTTGATGTAGGTGAGGCCTTTCGAAGACTCCTCCAGCCCCTGCGTCATGTAGGCCGAGGTCAGGTCCAGTTTGGTGAACGTCTTCCCTCCAGCCAGGGCCGCAAATAGGTCGTCTGCCTTGGGTAGTGGGTACTGGTCCTGCAGCAAAAACGGTTAATCGTTACTTTATAGACCCACAAATTCTGACCGTGCCGTCCTCCTTGAGTACCGGGACAATCGGACTGGCCCAGTCGTTGAATTCCACCGGTGCGATGATGCTACTCACTGCAGCCTGTCCAGCTCACTTTCCACTCTTTCACGCATCATGTATGGTACCGCCCGTGCCTTGTGGTGGATGGGTCGCGTACCGGGAACCAAATGGATCTGCACTTTCGCCCCCGAGAAGCTTCCAGTGCCTGGCTCGAACAACGATGGGAACTTGCTCAGAACCTGGGCACATGAGGCATCGTCGACGGACGAGAGCGCTCGGATGTCGTCCCAGTTCCAGCGGATTTTTCCCAGCCAGCTTCTGCCGAACAGTGTGGGGCCATCCCCTGGCACAATCCACAGCGGGAGTTCGTGTACTGCTCCATCATAGGAGACTTTGACTTCTGCACTGCCAATTACAGGGATTAGTTCCTTGGTGTAAGTCCTTAGTTTGGTGTGAATGGGGCTGAGCTTGGGCCTGTGTGCCTTCTACCCCACAGCCTGTCGAAGGCCTTTTTACTCATTATGGACTGACTTGCCCCGTGTCCAGTTCCATAGATACTGGAATTCCGTCCAGTTCAACTTTCAACATTATTGGTGGACATTTCGTGGTGAATGTGTATACCCAGTACACTTCTGCCTCCTCGGTACGTGTCTCCAATTCAGTCTGATCCACTGTGGATCGATCTTCCTCTGCAACGTGGTGGTTTGCAGGGTTTGCAGCTCACCTGCACGTTCGCTGGGGGTGTCCCATTGTTCCACAGCCTTTGCACGCATAGTGCTTGAAGCGGCATTGATGGGGCCGATGATCACCTCCACAGCGCCAACAGGGTGTTAACTGCCTCGCATTAACAATTGCTGCCGGACTCTGAGTTATCTGAGGTTGTGCAGCAGTAGCCGGTGTGTACGTTCTGCCATGTATATTCCTGCTCAAGTGCCGTTACTTTGTGCACCGTACTGGCTGAAACTTCTTTACTCTGCGAAATCTGTTTGGTGAAGTCGCTAGTGGACATAAATTCCTGGGCTATCGTTATGGCTTTACTTAGATTCGGAGTTTCTACAGTCAACAGTTTGCGAAGGATTGTCTGATGTCCAATACCCAGTACAAAAACGTCTCTGAGCATTTTGTTCTTGGAATCCCTCAAACTCTCAATGTCCCGCGAGGCACCTTAGTTCGGCGATATAGCTCGCCACTTCCTGGCCCTCCGACCATTGACACGCGTAGAACCGACATCTCGCCATCAAAACGCTTTCCTTAGGATTTAGGTGCTCCCGGACCAGCTTACACAATTCTTTGTAAGATTTCTCTGTTGGTTTTGCCGGGGCCAGGAGATTCTTCCTGAGGCGGTAGGTTGTTGCCCCACAGACAGTTAGGAGGCTCGCCCTTCGTTTGGTCGCGTTCTCGTCCCCTTCCAGCTCGTTGGCCACGAAGTATTGGTCGAGTCTCTCCACGAAGGCCTCCCAATTGTCCCCTTCTGAGAACTTCTACAGAATGCCGACTGTTCTTTCGCATTTTCGTGTGATTGTTCATTATCTCGTCGCCAATTGATGCGTTCATAATAAAGGATGAAACTGAGTAGTGTGTACAATGAGCAAGTGTGACCTTAGCTCCTTTAATAAGATTCCAGAGTGCAGGTACCTCGTGAGTGGCCTGCTTATATACCGTGCTCCCAAGGGATGCTGGGATCCCTTGGGACTCCAACAGGTGGGCTATCTGGTGGTCAGGTGTCATGCAGGTTACAAGGGGTTAAATACATAACAGGTTAGATACAGAGTAAAGCTCCCTCTACACTGTCCCATCAAACACACCCAGGGCAGGTACAGGGGGTTAGATACAGAGTAAAGCTCCCTCTACACTGTCCCATCAAACACTCCCAGGGCAGGTACAGCACGGGGTTAGATACAGAGTAAAGCTCCCTCTACACTGTCCCATCAAACACTCCCAGGGCAGGTACAGGGGGTTAGATACAGAGTAAAGCTCCCTCTACACTGTCCCATCAAACACTCCCAGGGCAGGTACAGCACGGGTTAGATACAGAGTAAAGCTCCCTCTACACTGTCCCATCAAACACTCCCAGGGCAGGTACAGCACGGGTTAGATACAGAGTAAAGCTCCCTCTACACTGTCCCATCAAACACACCCAGGGCAGGTACAGCACGGGGTTAGATACAGAGTAAAGCTCCCTCGACACTGTCCCATCAAACACTTCCAGGGCAGGTACAGCACGGGGTTAGATACAGAGTAAAGCTCCCTCTACACTGTCCCATCAAACACTCCCAGGGCAGGTACACGGGGTTACATACAGAGTAAAGCTCACTCTACACTGTCCCATCAAACACTCCCAGGGCAGGTACAGCACAGGGTTAGATACAGAGTAAAGCTCCCTCTACACTGTCCCATCAAACACTCCCAGGGCAGGTACAGGGGGTTAGATACAGAGTAAAGCTCACTCTACACTGTCCCATCAAACACTCCCAGGGCAGGTACAGCACAGGGTTAGATACAGAGTAAAGCTCCCTCTACACTGTCCCATCAAACACTCCCAGGGCAGGTACAGGGGGTTAGATACAGAGTAAAACTCCCTCTGCACTGTCCCATCAAACACTCCCAGGGCACGTACAGCACGGGGTTAGATACAGAGTAAAGCTCCCTCTACACTGTCCCATCAAACACTTCCAGGGCAGGTTCAGGGGGTTAGATACAGAGTAAATCTCTCTCTACACTGTCCCATCAAACACTCCCAGGGCAGGTATAGGGGGTGAGATACAGAGTAAAGCTCCCTCTACATTGTCCCATCAAACACTCCCAGGGCAGGTACAGCACGGGTTAGATACAGAGTAAAGCTCCCTCTACACTGTCCCATCAAACACTCCCAGGGCAGGTATAGGGGGTGAGATACAGAGTAAAGCTCCCTCTACATTGTCCCATCAAACACTCCCAGGGCAGGTACAGCACGGGTTAGATACAGAGTAAAGCTCCCTCTACACTGTCCCATCAAACACTCCCAGGGCAGGTACACGGGGTTAGATACAGAGTAAAGTTCCCTCTACACTGTCCCATCAAACACTCCCAGGACAGGTACAGGGGTTTCGATACAGAGTAAAGCTCCCTCTACACTGTCCCATCAAACACTCCCAGGGCAGGTACAGCACGGGTTAGATACAGAGTAAAGCTCCCTCTACACTGTCCCATCAAACACTCCCAGGGCAGGTACAGGGGGTTAGATACAGAGTAAAGCTCCCTCTACACTGTCCCATCAAACACTCCCAGGGCAGGTACAGGGGGTTAGATACAGAGTAAAGCTCCCTCTACACTGTCCCATCAAACACTCCCAGGGCAGGTACAGCACGGGGTTAGATACAGAGTAAAGCTCCCTCTACACTGCCCCATCAAACACTCCCAGGGCAGGTACACGGGGTTACATACAGAGTAAAGCTCACTCTACACTGTCCCATCAAACACTCCCAGGGCAGGTACAGCACAGGGTTAGATACAGAGTAAAGCTCCCTCTACACTGTCCCATCAAACACTCCCAGGGCAGGTACAGGGGGTTAGATACAGAGTAAAGCTCACTCTACACTGTCCCATCAAACACTCCCAGGGCAGGTACAGCACAGGGTTAGATACAGAGTAAAGCTCCCTCTACACTGTCCCATCAAACACTCCCAGGGCAGGTACAGGGGGTTAGATACAGAGTAAAACTCCCTCTGCACTGTCCCATCAAACACTCCCAGGGCACGTACAGCACGGGGTTAGATACAGAGTAAAGCTCCCTCTACACTGTCCCATCAAACACTTCCAGGGCAGGTTCAGGGGGTTAGATACAGAGTAAATCTCTCTCTACACTGTCCCATCAAACACTCCCAGGGCAGGTATAGGGGGTGAGATACAGAGTAAAGCTCCCTCTACATTGTCCCATCAAACACTCCCAGGGCAGGTACAGCACGGGTTAGATACAGAGTAAAGCTCCCTCTACACTGTCCCATCAAACACTCCCAGGGCAGGTACACGGGGTTAGATACAGAGTAAAGTTCCCTCTACACTGTCCCATCAAACACTCCCAGGACAGGTACAGGGGTTTCGATACAGAGTAAAGCTCCCTCTACACTGTCCCATCAAACACTCCCAGGGCAGGTACAGCACGGGTTAGATACAGAGTAAAGCTCCCTCTACACTGTCCCATCAAACACTCCCAGGGCAGGTACAGCACGGGTTAGATACAGAGTAAAGCTCCCTCTACACTGTCCCATCAAACACTCCCAGGGCAGGTACAGGGGGTTAGATACAGAGTAAAGCTCCCTCTACACTGTCCCATCAAACACTCCCAGGGCAGGTACAGCACGGGGTTAGATACAGAGTAAAGCTCCCTCTACACTGCCCCATCAAACACTCCCAGGGCAGGTACAGGGGGTTCGATACAGAGTAAAGCTCCCCCTGCACTGCCCAAGATGTAAAGATATCGGGTGTAACTCTGTTATCGTGTATTTTTGAATCGTTTTCCCAGCTCTGGATGAGCAGCTGTTGAAGGCAGAGCGTGAGAGACAATCCAGGGAAGAGCAGAGAGAGGAGGAGGAACGGCTCAGGACCGAGGAGCTGGTGAGACAGTTGAAGGAAAAGTTTGAGGAAGAGAAGAATGCACGTGTGAAGGAGCTGGAGGAGGCCATGGAACATAAGCAGAAGGAGATGGAAAAGTACTCGTCCGAGGGGCATGAAGAGGAGGAGGAGAAGATGCACAACGATCACAAACACTTCAAGAGAGAACAGGAAGGCACAAGAAGTTACAGTTTCTGGGACTATTTCAACCAGTTTTTCGGATGGTTGAGGGCGAAGATTCCCAGGTTTTCTCTATTTTAACAAAATCACGATAGGCTGGCACCTCGATCTGATTTTCCCCGAGAATCAGTTGGCGAGAATCGATGCCTGTTGTCGTGACCACAGTTAGTTCGTCTATTCTTGATCCCAACCATCAGCTCTAGACCGTTTTATTATATAGGAAAACATTGCTCCCACACAGAGCAGGAAAGGGCCAGGCTCCACCCCCGGCCTAGTGCTGAGTTAGCCTGATCTCACACCCGGTGTGGGACTGAGCCCCTCCCACACCCACACACACACACACACACACACAGAGCAGGAAAGGGTCAGGCTCCACCCCCGGCCTAGTGCTGAGTTAGCCTGATCTCACACCCGGTGTGGGACTGAGCCCCTCCCACACACACACACACACACACACACACACACACACGCACACATAGAGCAGGAAAGGCCCAGGCTCCACCCCCGGCCTAGTGCTGAGTTAGCCTGATCTCACACCCGGTGTGGGACTGAGCCCCTCCCACACACACACACACACACACACACACACACAGAGCAGGAAAGGGCCAGGCTCCACCCCCGGCCTAGTGCTGAGTTAGCCTGATCTCACACCTGGTGTGGGACTGAGCCCCTCCCACACACACACACACACACACACACATAGAGCAGGAAAGGCCTAGGCTCCACCCCCGGCCTAGTGCTGAGTTAGCCTGATCTCACACCCGGTGTGGGACTGAGACCCTCCCACACACACACACACACACACACACACACACACAGAGCAGGAAAGGCCCAGGCTCCAACCCCGGCCTGTACAGAGTATGTTTCCAGGACAATTATAATTCCAAACAATACTTTGAGAAGTCCTGTGAAGCTTTTTCCCACAGTACTAATGTCCACACTCGAAAAGTACTTCATTGGCTGTAAAGCACTTTCAGACGTCCGGTGGACGTGAAAGGCGATATATAAATGCAAGTCCGTCGTTTTTCCTTTTTTGAAATGAACAGAGAAGCTGACTGACTCTGACTAACGGAGAGCTTCATTCAGGTCACTGTCGCTGTGAATTAGAAAATAAAGTGGTCAATAAATGTAATTGTGGCATCTGTTTGATTCCTTGCACACCCAAACACGACGGGACAATTCTACACGTTAGGAGTGTTGTCTTTGGTTCTTTGTTCAGGTTTGAAGGGAGTGAGCCCCATTGGTGAGAGTGTACATGGGCTGTGGGAGGATTAAATGGGTGGGGAGAGTCAGTGATAGGGGAGTGTGTACATGGGCTGTGGGAGGATTAAATGGGTGGGGAGAGTCAGTGATAGGGGAGTGTGTACATGGGCTGTGGGAAGATTAAATGGGTGGGGAGAGTCAGTGATAGGGGAGTGTGTACATGGGCTGTGGGAGGATTAAATGGGTGGGGAGAGTCAGTGATCGGGGAGTGTGTACATGGGCTGTGGGAGGATTAAATGGGTGGGGAGAGTCAGTGATAGGGGAGTGTGTACATGGGCTGTGGGAGGATTAAATGGGTGGGGAGTGTCAGTGATAGGGGAGTGTGTACATGGGCTGTGGGAGGATTAAATGGGTGGGGAGAGTCAGTGATAGGGAAGTGTGTACATGGGCTGTGGGAGGATTAAATGGGTGGGGAGAGTCAGTGATAGGGGAGTGTGTACATGGGCTGTGGGAGAGGATTAAATGGGTGGGGAGAGACAGTGATAGGGGAGAGTGTACATGGGCTGTGGGAGGATTAAATGGGTGGGGAGAGTCAGTGATAGGGGAGTGTGTACATGGGCTGTGGGAGGATTAAATGGGTGGGGAGAGTCAGTGATAGGGGAGTGTGTACATGGGCTGTGGGAGGGGATTAAATGGGTGGGGAGAGTCAGTGATAGGGGAGTGTGTACATGGGCTGTGGGAGGATTAAATGGGTGGGGAGAGTCAGTGATAGGGGAATGTGTACATGGGCTGTGGGAGGATTAAATGGGTGGGGAGAGTCAGTGATAGGGGAGTGTGTACATGGGCTGTGGGAGGATTAAATGGGTGGGGAGAGTCAGTGATAGGGGAGTGTGTACGTGGGCTGTGGGAGGATTAAATGGGTGGGGAGAGTCAGTGATAGGGGAGTGTGTACATGGGCTGTGGGAGGATTAAATGGGTGGGGAGAGTCAATGATAGGGGAGTGTGTACATGGGTTGTGGGAGGATTAAATGGGTGGGGAGAGTCAGTGATAGGGGAGAGTGTACATGGGCTGTGGGAGGGGATTAAATGGGTGGGGAGAGTCAGTGATAGGGGAGTGTGTACATGGGCTGTGGGAGGATTAAATGGGTGGGGAGAGTCAGTGATAGGGGAGAGTGTACATGGGCTGTGGGTGGATTAAATGGGTGGGGAGAGTCAGTGATAGGGGAGTGTGTACATGGGCTGTGGGAGGATTAAATGGGTGGGGAGAGTCAGTGATAGGGGAGTGTGTACATGGGCTGTGGGAGGATTAAATGGGCGGGGAGAGTCAGTGATAGGGGAGTGTGTACATGGGCTGTGGGAGGATTAAATGGGTGGGGAGAGTCAGTGATAGGGGAGTGTGTACATGGGCTGTGGGAGGATTAAATGGGTGGGGAGAGTCAGTGATAGGGGAGTGTGTACATGGGCTGTGGGAGGATTAAATGGGTGGGGAGAGTCAGTGATAGGGGAGTGTGTACATGGGCTGTGGGAGGGGATTAAATGGGTGGGGAGAGTCAGTGATAGGGGAGTGTGTACATGGGCTGTGGGAGGATTAAATGGGTGGGGAGAGTCAGTGATAGGGGAGTGTGTACATGGGCTGTGGGAGGATTAAATGGGTGGGGAGAGTCAGTGATAGGGGAGTGTGTACATGGGCTGTGGGAGGATTAAATGGGTGGGGAGAGTCAGTGATAGGGGAGTGTGTACATGGGCTGTGGGAGGATTAAATGGGTGGGGAGAGTCAGTGATAGGGGAGTGTGTACATGGGCTGTGGGAGGATTAAATGGGTGGGGAGAATCAGTGATAGGGGAGTGTGTACATGGGCTGTGGGAGGAGATTAAACGGTTGAACATAAGAACATAAGAAATAGGAGCAGGAGTCAGTCATTCGGCCCCTCGAGCCTGCTCCACCATTCAATAAGATCACGGCTGATCTGATCATGGACTCAGCTCCACTTCCCCGCCCGCTCCCCATAACCCTTCACTCCCTTATCGCTCAAAAATCTGTCTATCTTCGCCTTAAATATATTCAATGACCCAGCCTCCACAGCTCTCTGGGGCAGAGAATTCCACAGATTTACAACCCTCTGAGAGAAACATAGAAACATAAAAAATATGTGCAGGAGTAGGCCATTCGGCCCTTCTAGCCTGCACCACCATTCAATGAGTTCATGGCTGAACATGCAACTTCAGTACCCCATTCCTGCTTTCTCGCCATACCCCTTGATCCCCCTAGTAGTAAGGACTACATCTAACTCCTTTTTGAATATATTTAGTGAATTGGCCTCAACAACTTTCTGTGGTAGAGAATTCCACAGGTTCACCACTCTCTGGGTGAAGAAGTTTCTCTTCATCTCGGTCATAAATGGCTTACCCCTTATCCTTAGACTGTGACCCCTGGTTCTGGACTTCCCCAACATTGGGAACATTCTTCCTGCATCTAACCTGTCTAAACCCATCAGAATTTTAAACGTTTCTATGAGGTCCCCTCTCATTCTTCTGAACTCCAGTGAATACAAGCCCAGTTGATCCAGTCTTTCTTGATATGTCAGTCCTGCCATCCCGGGAATCAGTCTGGTGAACCTTCGCTGCACTCCCTCAATAGCAAGAATGTCCTTCCTCAAGTTAGGAGACCAAAACTGTACACAATACTCCAGGTATGGACTCACCAAGGCCTTGTACAACTGTAGCAACACCTCCCTGCCCCTGTACTCAAATCCTCTACTCTGTATCTAACCCGTGTTGTACCTGCCCTGGGAGTGTTTGATGGGACAGTGTAGAGGGTGCTTTACTCTGTATCTAACCCGTGCTGTACCTGCCCTGGGAGTGTTTGATGGGACAGTGTAGAGGGAGCTTTACTCTGTATCTAACCCGTGTTGTACCTGCCCTGGGAGTGTTTGATGGGACAGTGTAGAGGGAGCTTTACTCTGTATCTAACCCCCTGTACCTGCCCTGGGAGCGTTTGATGGGACAATGTAGAGGGAGCTTTACTCTGTATCTAATCCGTCCTGTACCTGCCCTGGGAGTGTTTGATGGGACAGTGTAGAGAGAGCTTTACTCTGTATCCAACCCCCTATACCTGCTCTGGGAGTGTTTGATGGGACACTATAGAGGGAGCTTTACTCTGTATCTAACCCCCTGTACCTGCCCTGGGAGTGTTTGATGGACAATGTAGAGGGAGCTTTACTCTGTATCTAACCCCCTGTACCAGCCCTGGGAGTGTTTGATGGGACAGTGTAGAGGGAGCTTTACTCTGTATCTAACCCCATGCTGTACCTGCCCTGGGAGTGTGTGATGGGACAGTGTAGAGGGAGCTTTACTCTGTATCTAACCTGTGCTGTACCTGCCGTGGGAGTGTTTGATGGGACAGTGTAGAGGGAGCTTTACTCTGTATCTAACCCCCTGTACCTGCCCTGGGAGTATTTGATGGGACAGTGTAGAGGGAGCTTTACTCTGTATCTAACCCGTGCTGTACCTGCCCTGGGAGTGTTTGATGGGACAGTGTAGAGGGAGCTTTACTCTGTATGTAATCCCGTGCTGTACCTGCCCTGGGAGTGTTTGATGGGACAGTGTAGAGGGAGCTTTACTCTGTATCTAACCCGTGTTGTACCTGCCCTGGGAGTGTTTGATGGGACAGTGTAGAGGGAGCTTTACTCTGTATCTAACCCCCTGTACCTGCCCTGGGAGCGTTGGATGGGACAATGTAGAGGGAGCTTTACTCTGTATCTAACCCGTCCTGTACCTGCCCTGGGAGTGTTTGATGGGACAGTGTAGAGAGAGCTTTACTCTGTATCCAACCCCCTGTACCTGCTCTGGGAGTGTTTGATGGGACACTATAGAGGGAGCTTTACTCTGTATCTAACCCCCTGTACCTGCCCTGGGAGTGTTTGATGGGACAATGTAGAGGGAGCTTTACTCTGTATCTAACCCCCTGTACCTTCCCTGGGAGTGTTTGATGGGACAGTGTAGAGGGAGCTTTACTCTGTATCTAACCCCCTGTACCTGCCCTGGGAGTGTTTGATGGGACAGTGTAGATGGAGCTTTACTCTGTATCGAACTCTCAAATTCCCCTTAAAGTCCAAAGTGCATTGGGGCTGGATTGATATCTGCCGTGTGATCCACACAAGTTCGGATGTCCTGCCGACAGCCCTTACTTGAGGAAACGGAAGTTAGGCAGCCTTGCTGGTGAATTGCACGCAGTGGGTGTCATCGCCTTCTGAAGGAATGGGGGTGTGGGTGGTGGCGGTGTGTTCGGGGGAAGAAGGGAGCATATCTGGGGGGGAGGGGGGCATGAAAGTTTTGAAGCAAATTTTTTTTGATGCGTTTTCTTTTAAACATCCGTTTAAAAGATGTCGGACAGATGGTGACACAAATAACTGCAGCAATCGTGATCCGGGAGCAAGTGTGGAGGACGGAAAGAATGGAGGCAAGAGTGAAAGAAAGAAAAAAGGAAAGGGAGAAGGAAGGAACGAAAGCAGGAATAAAGGAGGGATGGAACGAGACAAGAAACAGGAGCAGGAGCCGGCCCTACGGCCCCTCGAGCCTGCCCCGCCATTCAATAAGATCATGGCTGATCTTTCATCTCAACTCGTTTCCCGCCCGATCTCCCTATCCCTCGATTCCCCTCGAATCCAAAAATCTATTGCCCTGAGCCTTGAATATACTCATAATACTCAGCTTCCGCAGCCCTCTGGGGCAGAGAACTCCAAAGATTCACAACCCTCTGAGTGAAGAAATTCATCATCTCGGACTAAAATGGCCGACCCCTTATCCTGGGACTATAAACCCTGGTTCGAGACACTCCAGCCCGGGGAAGCAACCTCTCTGGAGATGAGGGGGTTACCTTATGATGACAGATTGAGCAGACTGGGTCTTTACTCCTTGGAGTTCAGAAGGATGAGGGGTGATCTTAGAGAAACATTTAAAATAATGAAAGGGATAGACAAGATAGAGGCGGAGAGGTTGTTTCCACTGGTCGGGGAGACTAGAACTAGGGGGGCACAGCCTCAAAATACGGGGGAGCCAATTTAAAACCGAGTTGAGAAGGAATTTCTTCTCCCAGAGGGTTGTGAATCTGTGGAATTCTCTGCCCAAGGAAGCAGTTGAGGCTAGCTCATTGAATGTATTCAAGTCACAGATAGATAGATTTTTAACCAATAAGGGAATTAAGGGTTACGGGGAGCGGGCGGGTAAGTGGAGCTGAGTCCACGGCCAGATCAGCCGTGATCTTATTGAATGGCGGAGCAGGCTCGAGGGGCTAGATGGCCTGCTCCTGTTCCTAATTCTTCTGTTCTGATGTTCTTATGTTCTCAGCATCTACCTTCTCAATCCTCCTCAGCATCTTGTATGTTTCAATGAGATCACCTCTCATTCTTCGAAACCCCAGAGAGTATGGGGCCCATTCGACTCAATCTCTCGCTGTAGGACAGCCCTCTCTTCCCAGGGATCAGTCTGGTGAACCGTCGTTACACCGCCTCCAAGGCAAGTCTATCCTTCCTTGGATAAAGGAGACCAACACTCCCAGTACTCCCAGTGTGGTCTCACCAAGGCGATCTCTGGCACCGCCAACCTCGCTCGCTTTGCAATCTCTCTTGCCTCTCTCTTTTTAATCAATAAATATTACGGTTATTACTTTACTTTCTCATTCCTCCCAAGTGTTTCGACATCGTGGCCACGTTGCGCAGGAGCAGGTTGCCCAAGCTCTGGGGACATCCCAGCACAAGGTCTGCACATATCCAGTATAAATGGACTTCACTCCGCTGTAACCAGGGTACAAGCATCCCCAAGGCACCAGAAAAAAATAGCAGGCTCCATTAAACATAGAAACATAGAAAGTAGGGGCAGGAGTAGGCCATTCGGCCCTTCGAGCCCGCACCACCATTCAATATGATCATGGCTGATCATGCAACCCATTCCTGCTTTCTCTCCATACCCCTTGATCCCTTTAGCCGTAAAGGTCACATCTAACTCCCTCTTGAATATATCGAACGAATTGGCCTCAACAACTCTTTGCGGCAGGGAATTCCACAGGTTCACAACACTCTGGGTGAAGAAGTTTCTCCTCATCTCGGTCATAAATGGTTTACCCCTTATCCTTAGACTGAGACGCCTGGTTCTGGACTTCCCCAACATCGGGAACATTCTTCCTGCATCTAACCTGTCCAGTCCCGTCAGAATTTTATATGTTTCTATGAGATCCCCTCTCATTCTTCTAAATTCCAGTGAATATAAGCCCAGTCGATCCAGTCTTTCTTCATATGTCAGTCCTGCCATCCCGGGAATCAGTCTGGTGAACCTTCGCTGCACTCCCTCAATAGCAAGAATGTCCTTCCTCAGATTAGGTGCCCAAAACTGCACACACTACTCAAGGTGTGGCCTCACCAAGGCCCTGTAGAACTGCAGTAAGACCACCCTGCTCCTATATTCAAATCCTCTCGCTATGAAGGCCAACATGCCATTTGCCTTCTTCCCCGCCTGCTGTACCTGCATGCCAACTTTCAATGACTGATGTACCATGATGTACCCAGGTCTCGTTGCACCTCCCCTTTTCCTAATCTGTCACCATTCAGATAATATTCTGCCTCCCTGTTTTTGCCCCCAAAGTGGATAACCTCACATTTATCCACATTATACTGCATCTGCCACGCATTTGCCCACTCACCTAACCTGTCCAAGTCACCCTGCAGCCTCTTAGCGTCCTCCTCACAGCTTAGTGTCATCTGCAAACTTGGAGATATTACCTATCCAATGTTTAACCAAGTTGGCGAACTAAATTCAAAGTTATTTTGCTGTCATCCAGGCTCAGTCTTGCCAACCTATCTAACATGGGTTTCCACATAGCGCAGGCAAGGGCCTATGGTGTGGCTCCATTTTACAGAAGAACGTAAGGGGCCCGAATTTGATGAAGGCCCCCGTCCGCCCAAATATCGCCCAATGGACTGCCGCCGGCCGCCGAGGTCCCTGACGGTTCTTTGGGTGGGGTTTACATCGCCGAGGCAGCTCGAAAGTTGGCAGGCGGCAAAGCAGCGACGTACGTCGCCAATCTGGGCCGCAGCAGGCGGGCGCTCGCGTTCTCGGTGGCAGAGACGCTTTGCCGCCCAAGTGCTGCCGGGGATGGAGTCAGTCCCCACGGAGAGTCGAGGGGCTGATGATTAAAACCGTCGGCAAAAAAAAAAAAAAATCCATCGGAAGACCTTCAGGGGACCCCATTGAGGTAAGTCGCTGTGAACATTTTTTTTTTTCAGGACCTTAATACCTGCCGTCACGGGGACAGGCCAGCCTCCAGCCAGCGGGTCCACCCCTGTTCTGGCCCCGACTCCCGCCCGCATCAATCTGGGAGCTCGGCGGGCGGGAGCTCAGCTGCGTGACTCGGCTGTCCGCTGATGTCGGCAGGCGCTTCCCGGCAGCTCTCCCCCGCCACCCCCACCCCACTTCCCGCTCGCTCCAGGCCCACCTCGAAAGTGGCCCCGGGCAGTTCGAGCACAGCTACGCTTGCGGCAGTGGGCGGTGAGTCCATCAAATTCGGGCCCCAGAAATCGGAGCAGGAGTCGGCCATTCGGCCCCCCGAGCCTGCTCCGCCATTCAATACGATCATGGCTGATCCGACCATGGACTCAGCTCCACTTCCCCGCCCGCTCCCCATAACCCTTCACTCCCTTATCGCTCAAAAACCTGTCTATCTCCACCTTAAATATGTTCAATGACCCAGCCTCCACAGCTCTCTGGGGCAGAGAATTCCACAGATTTACAACCCTCTGAGAGAAGAAATTCCTCCTCGTCTCAGTTTTAAATGGGCGGCCCCTTATTCTGAAACTATGCCCCTTAGTTCTAGATTCCCCCGCGAGAATTTTTCTTCTCATCTTGCAACTGACAGATCCACAGAAAATGTTTGGCTTGCAATTTTTAATTTCCGATATGCTTGCAATTTCCTTTTCCCTTTCTCTGCCGTTGATTATTTGCGCAGTGTGTGTGTGTGTGTGTGTGGACCTCTTCTATCTCACCGATGGTCTTTCATATCATCCCAATAGCCTATTAAGCAGTTGGAAGGCAATCAGCCCATGAACTGAAAAGTGGGGCTTTCAAGCCCTGTTATAATTAAAGGGTTAAGAATGGGTCTCGGGACTCAAAAAGAGTTAAGTAGGCTTCTGCAGTGGTCAGCTTTCTAAGTTGCTTAACGGGCAGAAGAGATAGCGCTAAGAATAACACGTCAGAATGATTGACTGCTGCCAAACTGTTGAACCACAGGTGGCCAAGGAGGACATGAAAGCAGAACAATGGGGCAGGAGTGAACCATTAACAGGATACCATGTGGCCTGAACAAGGGGTCAGAAGTAACACGTGGGAGAAGCTCCTTATGGTATGAGACATTGGCGAGTGATTATGCGGCGTGAAGGGAAACAACCAATGAGCCACTGCGCACGCGGGCTCTAAGCTAATCAAATTGTGCCAAGGGATCGTGCACTAGGCTGACGTGCATTGTTCAGTGTATCAGAGATTGCTTGGAACTTTGTATCATCGGAGAAGCATGGCTACAGACAAACGAGCAGGCAGTCTCCCCCCATCCGCCCGGTGCAAATAAAGACTACTTGAATCTTCGAACCCAGGCCTGGTGTTGAGTGTTGATTTGAAATAGAAACATAGAAACAGACATTTGCAGCGCAGAAGGAGGCCATTCCGGCCCGTCGTGTCCCGCGCCGGCCGACAAAGAGCCACACGGCCCTGGGTCAGCAGCCCTGAAGGTTACATATAAACCCATGGACAATGACGGAAAGGCAAAGAGCACCCAGCCCAACCAGTCCGCCTCACACAACTGCAACACCCCCTGATACTGAAACATTCTACACTCCACCCCAACCGGAGCCATGTGATCTCCTGGGAGAGGCAAAAACCAGATAAAAACCCAGGCCAACGCAGGGAGACAAAATCTGGGGAAATTCCTCTCCGACCCATCCAGGCGATCGACACTAGTCCAGGAGATCACCCTGGCCGTATTCGATTCCCTGCAGTACTTACCATTATATCTGCACCGTCCAACAAAAGGTCACCCAGTCTAATCCCAATGACCAGCTCCAGGTCCGTAACCCTGCAGGTTGCTGCACTTTAAGGGCCCATCCAACCATCTCTTAAAAGTGGTGAGAGTTTCTGCATCCACCACTCTTCCAGGCAGCGAGTTCCAGATCCCCACAACCCTCTGCGTAAAGAAGCCTCCCCTCAAATCCCCTCTAAACCTTCCACCAACCACCTTAAAACTACGCCCCCTCGTAATAGCTCCCCCCACCGTGTCCAGGCCCCTCAATATTTTGTACACCTCGATGAGGTCTTCCTCGCAACCTCCTCTGTTCCAATGAGAACAAACCCAGCCTATCCAATCTGTCCTCAGAAGTAAGATTCTCCATTCCAGGCAGCGTCCTAGTAAATCTCCTCTGCACCCTCTCCAGTGCAATCACGTCCTTCCGATAATACGGCGACCAGAACTGCACGCAGTACTCCAGCTGTGGCCTTGTGGCTATAACTGAAGTGTTAACTTATCAGGGGGCCTAAATTCACCTCCCCCCCCCCCCCGGCTGGAAGCAGGTCGTAACGACCGTTTTTCTTGTGCCTTGCGACGGCCCACCTTGCGGAAATTCAGCTCTCGGTCGTTTTTTTGACCCAGCGGGTCGGCAGTCGGTCATAATGGCGGCGGATATTGGGGGAGCGTCGTGCTGATGACACCGTCACACCGGTGTGACACCACATCTCTCCCCTTCACTCAGAGGCGAAAGCAGCTGCGATCTCTGCAAAATTCTTCAAGTTGGGCCCGGCCGAATCCGGGGTCATAATTGTCAGCCCGACAAAAAAAAAAAAATAAGATGGCGGCCGGGGAAGCGCGCCCTCCCTTTAATAGCGGCCGCGCCACCATTTTGCACACAACTGCAAAAACACAGCGCAGCGACAGAAAGAACTGTCGGGGGGGGGGGCGGGGGCCAAGCGGCGGCGGGAATATTTTCCACGGTGAATTTTGCTCGCGGGAGATCGGCGATGACGCACTTAGGAGGGTTCGGCAATGGCCGGGCCGGCAATGGACCGCCGGGGAAAAACCACGGGGGGGGGGGAAGAATTTCGCGAGCGGCGGCCATTCGACACCGCCGCCTAGCCGACGTTCTCCGGGGGGAATTTCGGCACCCCGAGCTCTCGTTACGGATGCCGTGTACCTCCTGTGTACTTCCAGCTTTCCCGATCTACTTTACCAACTTCATTTCGTCCTTTTACCCAGTGGGTCCCAACGCGGAACAATTTCCACGGACAATACAAGTTTACACTTGAGCGTTCAACAATTGCACACCCCAAAAACGCTGGTTGTCGGATTGACTCAGTCTACCAGGCAGAATCTGTCATAAGAACATCAGAAATAGGAGCAGGAGTCGGCCATTTGGCCCCTCGAGCCTGCTCCGCCATTCAATAAGACCATGGCTGATCCGATCATGGACTCAGCTCCACTTCCCCGCCCGCTCCCCATAACCCTTCACTCCCTTATCGCTCAAAAACCTGTCTATCTCCACCTTAAATATATTCAATGACCCAGCCTCCACAGCTCTCTGGGGCAGAGAATTCCACAGATTTACAACCCTCCGAGAGAAGAAATTCTTCCTCATCTCAGTTTTAAATGGGCGGCCCCTTATTCTAAGACTCTGTCCCCTAGTTTTAGTTTCCCCTATGAGTGGAAATATCCTCTCTGCATCTACCTTGTCGAGCCCCCTCATTACCTTATATGTTTCGATAAGATCACCTCTCATCCTTCTGAACTCCAATGTGCAGAGGCCCAACCTACTCAACCTTTCCTCATAAGTCAACCCCCTTATCTCCGGAATCAACCGAGTGAACCTTCTCTGAACTGCCTCCGATGCAAGTGTATCCTTCCTTAAATACGGAGACCAGAACTGCACGCAGTACTCCAGGTGTGGCCTCACCAATACCCTGTACAGTTGTAGCAGGACTTCTCTGCTTTTATACTCTATCAGGAGAGCGATGGCCGTGAAGAGGGCGACTAGATTGGACGTCAGCGTAACCCAGGTCGGTGATTGGAGCCCAGGAGAGGCGTGAGTTCGGGCCCAGAAGAGGTGAGGGCCCAGGGCAGCACGGACCAGCCCACACTGTGTGCGATATGTGGGCGCACTGGGTCCGTGCAGCAGAGCAGGTCTCCAGTCGTCCTGGTTAACCCTTGCCACAGGACCAAGACCTAGCTCTGTCAAGCCCGTGTGGTGGCTGGTGTGCAACGGTCACCCCACGTTAAAAAAATCCACGCACAGGTATCTTCCCCCCTTCAGGATGTAGTTCGGGATCTGGAATATTAGGTCCCTCATTGAAACACTTGTGAACTCAGCCTTTCTTGGCGTGGAAGCAAGTCATCCTCGCTTCGAGGGACCGCCTATGATGATGACTCTATCCCCCTTGCACTGAAGGCCAACATCCCATTGGCCTTCCTGATTACTTGCTGTACCTGCATACTAACTTTTTGTGTTTCATGTACAGAATCATCATATGTGTCATGTATGTAACCACATTGTAACGCCACTGTATTACTGTATGCACACAACCGAGATGCACGCCTTGACCACAAGGGGGTGAACTTGTGGGAGACACTCCTTACCTGATTTCCCATGTATATAAAGGGAGGTCCCACGCAGGGTCATCACTCGTGGAGTGCTGTGAATAAAGAGTTGAGGTCACTGAGTGACCTTGTCCCCCGAATGTGCCTCGTGTGGTTCCATGCTGTAGAGTAAGGACTTTAAATTGGCGACGAGAAACGGGAACTCGCGACCCACGAGAATGGCCACCGGTAGCACAGAGGAACAGTACTGTGTTGGGGGAAGACTGGGACCATTTTGTCGAGAGGCTTCAGCAGAGTTTTGTTACGAAAGAATGGCTGGGGGGATGCAGCGGGCGACAAGCGAAGGGTTCATCTCCTGACCCGCTGCGGGCCAAAGACTTACGCGCTCATGAAGGACTCACTGGTGTACGATTCGCAAATCCACGGCCCCATTTTATTGGAACACCCTAAGGACAAGAAGACTAAAAGGGATCGTCCTATACATTTTAAATGAACATCTTTGGCCAAGTAATGCACCATTGTTTTAACTCGATGTATTTTAAATGAACATTTTTGGCCAAGTAAAGTCCTCAGACCAGGCAGGCTGGGAAACCGTGTGGGCGGATACAGGCATTGTGGGGTCTGGCTCACAAGCGAGACAGAGGCACTGGCCAATGGGGGTCGAGTCAGGTCTGAAGCGGGCAAATCCTCAACCAATGGGGCCCAGTTCGAAAATATGACTCACCCCGAATCAAACCACGAACATCTTCTGATTAAACATTCAAAGCTATCTCCCCGCCCAAACTGACACAATTGGGTACAAATATAGGACCGAGAGAACCACTGGGAGAACAGAGAGGAAGCCACTGGAGCAGTAGGAGAAGGATCCGAGGAGCAGTAGCAGTCACAGACCGACAGAAACCTACTATCGACCGGGCCCTGGACTCGACATGTGTGCAGAATATACAACCCAACGACCGAGAGGCCCAACATGGTCTCGAGGAGCCGGGCCGCACACCGAATAAACGCTCCGCGGCCGACCAGCTGAAGAACCGGAGACCGAAGTAACTGGGAGAGGCAACATTCACTCCAGCTACCCCGTAAACCAACCATCCTAAGGCTAAAAAAAATAACTGTTAAAAGGGGATGGTAAGTATTATCCTGGCGTTTTCTTCTCCTAACTGTCAGCCTCGGTCAGTCAGGTAAAAAGGGCGGTGGTGAGTTGGGGGGTGTAAGAACTGTCCTGTAAAGGTAAAATTGTGTAAGGTCTTCATTGTGTCCGTTTCTTCCCATAGATTTTCATAGTTTCGAAGTGTGTGTCAGCTATGTGTTTCGATAAAGTTTGACCTTGTTGGAAACTTACCGTGGTTAATAAATTGGACTTACCCGGTTTCTTTTTGTTCCAAGGGCCACTTGTCTCTGAGTGTTTTGTTTTCCCTTGTGGAAGCTCATAATCCACCAGAATTCTGAGCTTAGAACCAGATAGGGGTGCTCGGGCGCTTCGAAACCGCCGGTTTAGTGGTCAGCGAGCCATAAGCTGCTGGGCCGTCCCCTAGAAGGGACAGAGAGGTCCAATACATCACCAGCCACCAAAGGCCCCCGTAATTGGGCAGAGCAAAAATCCCCTACACTAGCGCCTGAAAAGCCATCGGACAAAACCTTTGAAGAACTTAGCAAACTGATCGGGGAGCACCTCAAACCGGCGAGTAGCGTACACATGGCGCCCGACACAGATTCTACACTCACCGACGTCGTGAAGGACAGAGCATACCGGACTTCGTAGTGGACCTCCGGCGTTTGGCCAGCCTCTGTAAGTTCACAAACGCCTGCAGTGGGGAGATGCTAAGGGACTTCTTTATCGAGGGCATCGGTCATTCGGGAATTTTCTGCAAATTAATTGAGACCAAGGATTTGATCTTGGAAGTGGCGGTGTTGTTAGCTCAAACTTTCATGGCGGGGGAGGAAGAGATGAAAATAATATACGCGCGTAATTCTGCCTCTAACGCGGCGAGGGATCAGGGAGTCAACATCATCAATGCGACTCAGAGCCCCGCAGGCAGCTAGGGGCAGTCCGACACTCCCCAGGCAGCAATAGACCCCAGGGTAGGACTTCAACAGAGACAATGGCAGGCTGAACGGACATTCACGCCATCACAGCGGACAATGCGGCCCGGGATGGGGCCACTGACACCCACCAATAGGGTACTTAAGAGCAGTCAAAGGGACAGTCAGCCCGGAATGCCTGGCCATAGTCCCTTTGTCCCCAACAATGGAAACTTTAACTCATGCTGGAGGTGTGGGGGAAAACACCCAGCCAGATCTTGCAGATTTCAACAGTTTGTCTGCAGGAACTGCAATCTCAGTGGCCACTTAGCTCGAATGTGCAGGAAGTCTGAACCTGACTAATATATGAGGCGGATGGACCAGAAGAGGATCCTTTAAGGCAGGATGACTTTTGGGGCAAATCGATGGATGCCGAGGTTCAGCGGGTCCATGTGGCGAATATTCACAGTTCATACACCACCAATGATGATGAGGGTTTTATTAAACCGTATCCCAGTACACATGGAGCTGGACATTGGGGCCAGCCAGTCACTCATGGGCGTCCAGCAATTTGAGAAGCTATGGCCACTTAAAGCCAGTAGACCCAAATTAGCACGTATTGAGACACAATTACGGACTTACACTAAAGAAATCATTCTGGTGCTAGGCAGTGCAATGTTGGCTGTCACACACAATGGGTTAGTGAATCGGCTGCCGCTCTGGATTGTCCCGGGCAATGGTCCCGCACTGTTGGGGAGGAGCTGGTTAGCCGAGATGAACTGGAAATGGGGGGGATGTTCACGCAATGTCATCTGTGGAGCCAAGTTCGTGCTCACAAGCCCTACAACAATTCGATTCACTATTCCAACCTGGCATCGGGACTTTCAAAGTAGTGATACACATCACCACGGACGCCAGGCCAGTGCACCACAAAGCCAGAGTGGTGCCGTATGTGATGCGGGAAAAGATCAAGAGCGAATTGGACCGGCTGTTGAGAGAGAAGGCATCATCTCGCCTGTTGAAGTCAGCGACTGGGCGAGCCCCATCGTTCCCGTCCTAAAAGCAGATGGCTCTGTCAGGATCTGTGGCGACTACCAGGCCACCATCAATCGGGTGTCCCAACAAGACCAATACCCGCACCCGAGAGCGGAGGACCTCTTCGCCACGCTGGCAGGCGGCAAACTGTTCAGCGAGTTGGACCTCACCTCAGCCTAGATGACCCAGGAACTGGCCGACGAATCCAAGCTACTGACCACCATCACCACGCACAAGGGGCTGTTTGTCTACAACAGGTGCCCGTTTGGCATTCGATCAGCGGCCGCGATCTTTCAAAGAAACATGGAAAGCCTGCTCAAATCCATCCCCGGAACGATCGTATTCCAGGACGAGATCCTCATCACGGATCGAGACACCGAGGAACACCTCCACAACCTGGAGGAGGTGCTACGCCGACTGGACCGGGTAGGCCTGCGACTCAAGAAGTCTAAGTGTGTGTTCTTAGCTCCTGAGGTTGAGTTTCTGGGCAGGAGGGTTGCTGCAGACGGGATCCGGCCCACCGAATCCAAAACAGAGGCGATTCGACGAGCACCCAGGCCCTGCAATACATCGGAGCTGTGTTCATTCCTGGGATTGTTGAAATACTTCGGGAACTTTCTGCCGAACTTGAGCACATTGTTGGAGCCGCTGCACGTGCTCCTGCGTAAAGGTTGCGATTGGTTTTTGGGGGGACTGTCAGGAACGGGCTTTCGATCGGGCGCGGAACCTGCTTTGTTCAAAAAAGCTGTTGACCCTGTACGACCCCTGTAAGAAATTGGTTCTGACATGTGATGCATCGTCCTATGGGGTTTGGTGCGTGTTGCAGCAGGGCAATGCTGAGGGTCAACTACAACCTGTGGCTTATGCCTCCAGGTCGCTCTCCCAAGCAGAACGGGGATATGGGACGGTTGAGAAGGAGGCACTCGCATGTGTCTATGGTGTAAAAAAAATGCATCAGTACCTCTTTGGTAGGAAGTTTGAATTAGAGACGGACCACAAGCCGTTAACATCCCTGTTGTCAGACAGCAAGGCTGTCAATGCCAATGCATCAGCTCGCATACAGCGATGGGCTCTCACGCTGGCTGCTTATGACTACACCATACGGCACCGGCCCGGCACTGAAAATTGCGCTGACGCGCTCAGCAGGCTCCCACTGGCCACCACCGAGGGGGCAGCGGAACAAAGCGCTGAGATGGTCAAGGCTGTTGATGCCTTTGACACCGCAGGCTCCCCCATCACAACCCACCAGATCAAAATCTGGACCAACAGAGATCCCCTCCTATCCCTGATTCAGAAATGTGTCCTGACTGGGGATTGGGCGCCCGCACACGGAGCATGCCCCGAGGAGGTCAGACCGTTTCACAGACGGATGGATGAGCTCTCCATCCAAGCCGACTGCCTGCTATGGGGCAGCCGGGTAGTCATGCCCCAGAGGGGCAGGGAGGCATTCATCAGGGAACTTCACAGCGAGCACCCAGGAATTGTGCTGATGAAGGCCATTGCCCGGTCACATGTGTGGTGGCCGGGGAATTGATTCAGACCTGGAACACTGTGTTCGCAGGTGCACGACCTGTGCCCAGCTGGGTAATGCCCCCAGGGAGGCCCCGCTCAGCCCGTGGCCCTGGCCCACCAGGCCATGGTCACGCATTCATGTTGACTACGTGGGCCCGTTCATGGGGAAGATGTTCCTCATTGTAGTAGATGCGCACTCGAAATGGATCGAGTGCATCATCCTGAATTCATGCACGTCATCCACCACCGTGGAAAGCCTACGTGAGATCTTCGCAACCCATGGCTTGCCGGACATCCTGGTTAGTGACAATGGTCCATGTTTCACAAGCTACGAATTCCAAGAGTTGATGTCGGGCAATGGCATCAACCACGTCAGGACTGCGCCGTTCAAGCCGGCCTCCAATGGCCAGGTGGAACATGCGGTCCAAATCATTAAACAAGGCGTGCTCAGGATTCAAGGACCCTCCCTACAATGCCGCCTATCGCGCCTCCTGCTGGTCTATAGATCCCGACCGCACTCGCTCACGGGGGTCCCGCCCACAGAGCTACTCATGAAACGGACAATCCAAACTCGGTTGTCCCTCATCCACCCAGTCCTGACCAACATAGTTGAGGGTAAGCGCAAGTCACAAAACGAGTACCATGACCGTAATTCGAGGGGGCGATGTATAGAAATAAATGATCTTGTATTCGTCCTCAATCACGCCATGGGGCCCTAATGGGGTGAGGGCACTGTAATTGACAAAGAGGGGCATAGGGTCATCGTGGTAAAACTCAACAATGGCCAGATATGCTGTAGGCATCTGGCCCAAGTAAAAAAAAGGTTCAGCATGGACACGGAGGAACCTGAGGAAGTCCATGAGATGGAGCTCACCACACCGCCAGTGAATGAGCAACAAGAGCAATCAGAAGAATGCACAGTCCCTGCGGTCAACCCGGACAGTCCGGAATCACCACAGGTGACAGACGCTCACATCAGTGTCCAACAACCAGAGCCCCAACTGCAGCACTCCACGAGGGAGCATAGACCACCTGAAAGACTAAACCTATGATCCCAGTAAGACTTTGGGAGGGGAAGGTGATGTCATGTATGTAACCACAATGTGACACCACTGTGTTACTGTACACCCTCAACTTAGATGCACACCTTGACCACAGGGGGTGAACTTGTGGGAGACACTCCTTACCTGATCACAGGTATCCCACGCTGGGTCATCACTCCTGGAGTCCTGTAATAAAGAGTTGAGGTCACAGAGTGGCCTTGTCCCCGGAATGTGCCCCGTGTGGTTTCATGCCGCAGAGTAAGGACTTTACAGGGAGCATTCGTGACAGGGCCGCAGGAGGAGAAAGGGACGGGAGGGTAAGCGGCCGACACAGAGCCTTGTTTGTCGGGGAAAAGACTTGACGTGTAAGTCAGTTATTAATCGGACAGGAAGTGGGGGAAAAACTCGATGGATAGGGCAGCCTCCACTATTGGGGGAGTGGGGAGAAGGCCTCAAAATCACTAATAACAGACCACAGCTGTATTTAAAAAGAGAAACCTTTATTGTTTAATACAAGTAGTAGCCGTCAACACAGGCTTTGACCCACAATGCACAGAGGCTACCCACAATTCACTGTTTCCAACTTGTAGGTCAGGGGTCGCATGGTCAATGGGTGGGCAGCAGAAGGGGGCCATTGTTCTGAGGTTGGGACAATGAGGAGGGGGCTTTACGATCATGATAGGCCATGCGTATGTGCCCTGGGAGTGATTCATGCTTTCATGTAAGGTGACACGCCAGTTGTAATGGAAAGAGAGACTTGCATTTATGTAGCCCCCCCAACCCTCTGGGGTGGCCTCAGGACAACCCAGAGCACCTCACAGCCAACTAAGTACTTTTTTTTTAACAGTGTAGCCACTGCGGGAATGTGGGAAACGCAGCAGCCATTTGGGGCACAGCAAGCTCCCACAAACATGCAACGTGATAAATGACCAGAGCATCTGTTTTTTTTTTAAGCGACGTTGGCCGAGGGATAAATATTGCCCCCCGGGACATAAGAACATAAGAAATAGGAGCAGGAGTCGGCCATTCGGCCCCTCGAGCCTGCTCCGCCATTCAATAAGACCATGGCTGATCTGATCATGGACTCAGCTCTACTTCCCCGCCCGCTCCCCATAACCCTTCACTCCCTTATCGCTCAAAAATCTGTCTATCTCCACCTTAAATATATTCAATGACCCAGCCTCCACAGCTCTCTGGGGCAGGGAATTCCACAGATTTACAACCCTCCGAGAGAAGAAATTCCTCCTCATCTCAGTTTTAAATGGGCGGCCCCTTATTCTGAGACTATGTCCCCTAGTTTTAGTTTCCCTTATGAGTGGAAATATTCTCTCTGCATCCACCTTGTCGAGCCCCCTCAGTATCTTATATTTTCGATACGATCACCTCTCATTCTTCTGAACTCCAATGTGTAGAGGCCCAACCTACTCAACCTTTCCTCATAAGTCAACTCCCTCATCTCCGGAATCAACCGAGTGAACCTTCTCTGAACAGCCTCCGATGCAAGTATATCCCTCCTTAAATACGGAGACCAAAACTGTACGCAGTACTCCAGGTGTGGCCTCACCAATACCCTGTACAGCTGTAGCAGGACTTCTCTGCTTTTATACTCTATCCCCCTTGCAATAAAGGCCAACATTCCATTGGCCTTCCTGATCACTTGCTGGACCTGCATGCAAACGTTTTGTGTTTCATGTACAAGGACCCCCAGGTCCCTCTGTACTGCAGCACTTTGTAATTTTTCTCCATTTAAATTATAATTTGCTTTTCTATTTTTTTCTGCCAAAGTGGATAACCTCACATTTTCCCACATTATATTCCACCTGCCAATTTTTTACCCACTCACTTCACCTATCTATATCCCTCTGCAGATTTTTTGTGTCCTCCTCACAATTTGCATTGCCACCCATCTTTGTATCATCAGCAAACTTGGCTACATTACACTCGGTCCCTTCATCCAAGTCATTAATATAGATTGTAAATAGTTGAGGACCCAGCACTGATCCCTGCAGCACACCCACTGGTCACTGTTTGCCAAACGGAAAATGACCCATTTATCCCGACTGTTTGGACACCCGGGAGAAGGTCCAGTTACCCCCACCCCCACACCCCCCCCCCCGGCCCCCGCCTCCCCCGCTTTTGCTCTTCTCAGAAATAGTGGCCGCGGGATCTGTTACGTCCCATCCAAGAGGGCAGATGGGGCCCCTCGGGTTTAAGACCGCGCGTTGCTCCCTCGGTACTGGCGCCGAGAGATTTGGCCTGGATTACGGGTCTGGAGTCTCTGGAGCGGGGGTGCAGAACACATGGCTTTCAGACCCCCCAGGTGAGAGCGTGCTCCCCACATTTGTTAACCGGGGGATGAGGCGGCTGAACCCAGTTGTCACAGCACAGGGGATGGGGCGGGGGGAGACATTGGCTCGCAGTTGCCGCGGAGCCGGAGATAGCGGACACCCGTCAGGAGATGGCACATCAGGGGAGCTTTGAGGTTGTCCATTGTCCATTGATTCCCTCACCCTCCCACCCCCTCACCCACCCCCAAGCCCCCGATGTCTGTGCCACTTGAGAGATTTGTCCCTTGACTTTGCTCATGTTGTTTCCGTGGCTACCTTCCACCCATCGAATGCATCATTTGATCCAGCGGATGATCGATATCATTCCTTGAGCACACATTAGCACTTTGGGAAACTGGTCGCTATTATCTGTAGTCTAGCACTATCATGGACCTCACTGTGTCTGATTGATCATAGTTCATGCGTTTTACATTGTCAGTGTCGGTGTTTACAATTCGACAAAAGTTTCTTACAGTCACGGCAGACGCAGTATAATGTGGATAACTGTGAGGTTATCCACTTCGGGGGTAAAAACAGGAAGGCAGGTTATTATCTGAATGGTGACAGGTTAGTAAAAGGGGAAGTGCAGTGAGACCTGAGTGTCATGGTACATCAGTCACTGAAAGTAGGCATGCAGGTACAGCAGGCGGTGAAGAAAGCAAATGGCATGTTGGCCTTCATAGCGAGGGGATTTGAGTATAGGAGCAGGGAGGTGTTGCTACAGATGACCACACCTGGAGTATTGTGTGCAGTTTTGGTCTCCTAATCTGAGGAAGGACGTTCTTGCTATTAAGAACTTAAGAACTAGGAGCAGGAGTAGGCCATATGGCCCCTCGAGCCTGCTCCGCCATTTAATATGATCATGGCTGATCCGATCATGGACTCAAGTCCACATCCCTGCCCGTTCCCCATAAGCCTTATTCCCTTATCAGTGAAGAAGCTATCTCTGTCTTTTCTATGTTCTATGTTTCTATGTTAAATTTATTTAAAGTCTTGGCTTTCTCAGCTCTCTGAGGCAGTGAGTTCGACCCTCTGAGAGAAGAAATTCCTCCTCATCACAGATTTAAATGGGCGGCCCCTTATTCTGAGATTATGCCCCCTAGTTCTAGTCTCCCCTATCAGTGGAACCATCCTCTCTGCATCCACCTTATCCATGAGGGAGTGCAGCGAAGGTTCACCAGACTGATTCCCGGGATGGCAGGTCTGACATATGAGGAGAGACTGGATCGACTGGGCTTATATTCACTGGAGTTTAGAAGAATGAGAGGGGATCTCACAGAAACGTATAAAATTCTGACGGGACTGGACAGGTTAGATGCAGGTAGAATGTTCCCGATGTTGGGGAAGTCCAGAACCAGGGGTCACAGTCTAAGGATAAGGGGTAAGCCATTTAGGACCGAGATGAGGAGAAACTTCTTCACCCAGAGAGTGGTGAACCTGTGGAATTCTCTACCACAGAAAGTTGTTGAGTTGTGTTCGTTGGACATATTCAAGAGGGAGTTAGATGTGGCCCTTACGGCTAAAGGGATCAAGGGGTATGGAGAGAAAGCAGGAAAGGGGTACTGAAGTTGCATGATCAGCCATGAACTCATTGAATGGCGGTGCAGGCTCGAAGGGCCGAATGGCCTACTCCTGCACCTATTTTCTGTGTTTCTATGTCTCGCTTTTGTTGTGTTGGGGTTTCTCAACAGACCTTTCTCATCGTGAGCACAGATTCACATTACGCATTTGAAACACAAGTCTCCAGACGTTCTCACAGATTACAGGACGTCGGTATTTACAGCTTTTGCGTTGTACGTGTTGCATTTACACAGAATATTTAAAAAGGTTAATCGCAGAGCTCGGTTGACGGGGGCCTTACGCTGGATGCATTATCCCGACATTTTCTTGGAAAGTTGTTGCTGATTTTCAACGGTGAGGTTTTCAAGCCCTACACAGGGGAGGTGGATTGGGGTGGGTGGTGGGGGGCGGGGGGTGGTGGAATGAGGCTGGGCGTTGTCTCCAGAGTTGGGGAGTGGGATTTTGGGGGGGGGGGGGGTGGAATGAGGCTGGGCGTTGTCTCCAGAGTTGGGGAGTGGGATTTTGCGGGGGGGGGGTGGGGGTGGAATGAGGCTGGGCGTTGTCTCCAGAGTTGGGGAGTGGGATTTTGCGGGGGCGGGGGGAGTGGAATGAGGCTGGGCGTTGTCTCCAGAGTTGGGGAGTGGGATTTTGGGGGGGGGGGGGGGAGTGGAATGAGGCTGGGCGTTGTCTCCAGAGTTGGGGAGTGGGATTTTGCGGGGGGTGGGGGTGGAATGAGGCTGGGCGTTGTCTCCAGAGTTGGGGAGTGGGATTTTGGGTGGGGGGGTGGTGGAATGAGGCTGGGCGTTGTCTCCAGAGTTGGGGAGTGGGATTTTGGGGGGAGGGGGGTGGAATGAGGCTGGGCGTTGTCTCCAGAGTTGGGGAGTGGGAGTTTGGGTGGGGGGGGGGGTGGAATGAGGCTGGGCGTTATCTCCAGAGTTGGGGAGTGGGATTTTTGCGGGGGGGGAGGGGTGGGGTGGCGCAGTGCAGGTGAGAAGCCCCGTCACACGAAATCCTTGCAGGCCTGGTCCGGCCCTCTGCCCGGTGGGTAGCGCCCGCCCTCAGCCCCGCTCATCCTTCTCCGGCAGCACCAGCAGCCCAGGATGCAGCCCCCCAGCAGCAGCAGGGTCCCGGCGGCCAAGCCCAGGTAGATGCAGGGCCCGATGGAGATCACCAGCATCTCGGCCACCAGGGGGTGGTAGAACTCGGTGGCCAGGATGTAGGCCGGCCAGGAGACAGCGAGCAGCTGGGCGAGGCCGGCCAGGATGAAGATGAGGCCCGAGGCAGTCAGCAGCTTGGCCTTGACCCCTTTGTCGGGCACGCAGCTGATGCACCGGGCCCCCAGGCAGTTGATCAGGAGGCCCAGGAAGGCCATGGTGATGGTGGCCAGGGTCAGGATCCGGCCCACGTAGAAATCCAGGCCGAGGTCCTTGTGGGAGCTGCTGAAGACCTTGCAGTTGGCTTTCCCCGGGCCCGGCAGGGAGCAGGTGAACCAGAGGCCATCGACCATCTTCTGCTTGATCCCGCCGAGGCCCAGGAAGGTGGTGTGCTTCCAGAAGGGGAGGGCGCAGCAGGCCACCGCCCCCAGCCAGCCCAGCGCCGACAGGCACACCCCCGTCAGCTGCAGGCATACACCCAGCGAAGGCATGGCTGGCTCTTCGTCACGGCTGGACACGTCCCTGCAGGGGGGAGGGGAGGGAGGGGGAGGGGAGGGGAGACAGAGAGACAGAGAAGGGGGAGGAGGGGAGACAGAGAGACAGAGAAGGGAGAGGAGAGGGAGGAGGTGGAGGGGAGGGGGAGGAGGGGAGACAGAGAAGGGGGAGGAGAGGGAAGGGAGGGAGGGGGAGGGGAGGGAGGGGGAGGGGAGACAGAGAGACAGAGAAGGGGGAGGAGAGGGAGGAGGGGGAGGGGAGGGAGGGGGAGGGGAGGGAGGGGGAGGGGAGACAGAGAGACAGAGAAGGGGGGCAAGGAGAGGGAGGAGGGGGCGGAGGGTAGACAGCGAGACAGAGAAGGGGGGCGAGGAGAGGGAGGAGGGGGCAGGAGGAGGGGAGAGAGAGGAGGGGAGACAGAGAGACAGAGAAGGGGGGCGAGGAGAGGGAGGAGGGGGCAGGAGGAGGGGAGAGAGAGGAAGGGAGACAGAGAGTCAGAGACGGGGGAGGAGGAGAGGGAGGAGGTGGAGGGGGGAGGGGAGACAGAGAGACAGAGAAGGGGGAGGAGAGGGAGGAGGTGGAGGGGAGGGGGAGGAGGGGAGACAGAGAAGGGGGAGGAGAGGGAGGAGGTGGAGGGGAGGGAGGGGGAGGGGAGACAGAGAGACAGAGAAGGGGGAGAAGAGGGAGGAGGTGGAGGGGAGGGGGAGGAGGGGAGACAGAGAAGGGGGAGGAGAGGGAGGAGGTGGAGGGGAGGGGGAGGAGGGGAGACAGAGAATGGGGAGGAGAGGGAGGAGGTGGAGGGGAGGGGGAGGAGGTGAGACAGAGAAGGGGGAGGAGAGGGAGGAGGGGGAGGGGAGGGAGGGGGAGGGGAGACAGAGAGACAGAGAAGGGGGGGGCGAGGAGAGGGAGGAGGGGGCAGGAGGAAGGGAGAGAGAGGAGGGGAGACAGAGAGACAGAGAAGGGGGGGTGAGGAGAGGGAGGAGGGGGCAGGAGGAGGGGGAGGAGGGGAGGCAGAGAGACAGAGAAGGGGGAGGAGGAGAGGGAGGAGGTGGAGGGGAGGAAGGGAGAGAGAGGAGGGGAGACAGAGAGACAGAGAAGGGGGAGGAGGAGAGGGAGGAGGGGGAGGAGAGGGAGGAGGGGAGACAGAGAGACAGAGAAGGGGGAGGGGGGAGGGGGAGGTGGAGGAGGAGGGGAAGGAGGAGGAGGAAGTGGAGTGGAAGAAGAGCAGGAGGAGAGGGAAATAGATGGACAAGGAAGGGAAAGATTGGTTGAGGAACAGGGATGCGGAGGAAGGAGAGGAAGAGCACAAAGCAGAGAAAAAGAATGAGGGAGTGAGAGGAAGGGCAGAAGATGCAGAGGGAGAAGAGAGAAGGAGGAGGAGAGGAAGATGGAGTGGGTGAAAGGGGGGAGTAAAAAGAGGAAGATAAATGTGATATATTCTTACGACATCACTAAAGCAGACACACTCTCGATGACTTCAATCTGGAACTTCCTTTTATTGTATAAACAGCAGTGGTTGCATTACCACAGTAGTCCACTAGGTGGTGCATCTCCCTCCTTAATGAAGAAGTAATTATAACAAAATAATCATCATATTTAACTTGCATGGTTATACATAGCAAAAGATATGGACTTATTTTGCCATCTTTACAATTCAAACTTAACCGCTTGTTTTCTGTTTCGAAGAGGATACCTTCGCTCTCGAACAGAACTTTCCAAACATGGCGTTGAACTTAGGCTCATTCTAGGCTGAGCCTGAGGAGAGTTTTTCTCCAAGGGCAATCCTTGATCTACATTTTGACTCTCTGCAACTTCAGACTGTTTGTCTGCCTGACTCGCACTCAGACGTAAATTGTGACTTTCTCTTGGTCTTGTGTCTAGTACATCTGATGTAGGATTTGCTACTGGTACTCTGCTTGTAATAAGACTATTTGACTCATCAGAAATAATCGAATCATTCCTACTTTCAACTCCTTCCACATCTGTAGGTAAAATATGATCAGTGTGAAGAAACCTAACCTTTCCATGATCAAACATCTTGACCACATATCTTCACTACTACGTTAACCATTTATGGTGATGGTTCTTCACTCGCTCATATTCTGGTTCAATTTCACACTTCTCTCTTTTACTCAACCTCCATCATTATTCTCTTTCTGTCTTCATTGTTTCTCTTCTACAGACTGTGCCAAGTTTGGCTTCAACAACGAGAATCTGGTTCGTGGCTGTCATTTGAGAAACAACTCTGCTGGTGTTCTACCAGTAGTTGTATGAGGAGTATTACGATAAGTAATTAGAACATTTTCTAATTTGTGGTCCAATGACAGCAGCCGTTTCTTTGGATTTGGATCCGACATCTGCTTGATGAGGGCATGTTTTACAATTTTGTACAGTGCCATTTCAAGCAGGGTGTTACAGTGGAACTTTGGTATGTTTCACACCATTTCTGCTCGTGAACTGTGCAAATTCCTTTGAACAAAATTGCGGCCCATTATCAGACACAATTTCTTCTGGGAGGCCATATGAAGAAAACAATCTTCGCAAGTTGTCTTACTTGTGTGTTTTACTTGTCATTTTCCGCATCGGGAAAACCCCTCTACCCACTTTGAATGGTTATCAATCACAATGAATATTTGCTGTCCTTCTAGCTCAGCAAAATCAATATGTAGCCTTTGCCACATCCTGGGATACCATTTCCATGGCTGTAATGGTACTGATGGTGGTTGCTTGCTTACTGATTGACATGTCGTACACTGACTGACGATGTACTCTATATCTTTATCTAGAGCTGGCCACCATAAGTAACTGTGTGCAGAACTCTTGGTCAAGCATATTCCCACGTGCTGGTCATGAAGGTCCCCTAATAATTTGGACCTGAATTTATTTGAGATAACCACTCTTGCATCCCACATGATACAATCGTTATCCATTGACAATTCATTCCAATGAATGAAGTATGGCTGAATATCTCTCTCTGATACCTGTTTTGGCCAGCCATTTGCGATGTAATCATACACTTTAGACATAACTGGGTCACGCTTGGTTGCTCTCCCGATCTCTTCAGCTATGACTGGCTTTTCATTAATGTGAAAAATAAAACACTTCTTCCCTGTTGGGTGTAACTTGTGATGGGGATGGCAACCTAGCAGTACTGTGATCAGCTGATCGTCTGTACTCAATGTCATATGTATATGCTGACAAAATCAAAGCCCATCTCTGCATTCGGGCTGCAGCTAAGGTTGGAACAGAGGACTTTGGATGGAGGATTGCTGTCAGGGACTTATGGTCAGTAACAATGGTAACCTTATGACCATACAAGTATTTGTAGAACTTCTTGACCCAATCCAGCTTCAGGAATCCTTACCCATTTCTTCCTAGTAAGCCAAGCTTTTCTCCTGCCACGACTAAGAGAGGCAAGCTCTGAAATGGATTCTTGTATTTCACCGGTACGGTGATACGACCTACCACAGGCATTTTACCCCCTGAGTAGCCTTGCAGCTCTAGCTTGGATTTCTCCAGTGGAAAATCACACAATTTGTCGAGATATAGCGATTCCGGTACAACGCTCACGGATACACCAATGCCAATTTCCATGGGTATCTTGGTTCCTGCAATGTCTACTTGGATGACAATAACTTTGCGAATCGCTGTTAGGAACCCTTGTGCTCCTTGTGGTGACATGTATCTCCAGAACCTTCTAGTCCTGTTGCTTTTCTTCCATGCTATGTATTTTCTGGCAATTTCTACTTATGGCCTTGAAAGTTGGTTTACCCTTCAGTCGGCATGCCTTCGCAGGATGCCCAGTTTTCTTGCAGAAGAAACACTCTGCCTTCACATATGGACAACTTTGAGCAATGTGTTGTCCCAGACATCGATAGCACGACTCCAATGCTGTGTCACCTTGGCCAGTTGCTGAGGCCTTGGGGCTCAACAGCCTTTTACTTTTAACCTGCAGGCGATTCACCTCGGTTGTCTGACGACTGGAAATGGTGCGAAATTCTTGGGAGTATTGGTCGGCCATATGCATCGACATTGCTGTCTGACAAGCCAAATCAAAGTCAAGTTAGGAGTTGTCAACATCTTTCTTCTGATCGCATAATTTTTCATCCCACAAACAAAGCGGCCACGCAATGCTCGGTTCTGAAAGTTTCCGAAAAGACTGTGAATGGATGGTTTCTTTAAGGCTACAATGTACTCACTGATACTCTCGTCAATGAATTGATTTCGTATTCCAAAATGATAACTTTAAGCCATTTCCAGGGGCTTAGGACTGCGGTGCTGTTCGAATCTCCATCAGTGGTGTGTCCTTTGGCTTGCCAGGAACAAGCCCATTATTCAGGGTTTCATACACCTCAGGGCCTGCTTCAGTTAACAAAATAGCCCATTTTCTTTGTAACGCCACCCGGTTACGGTTTTCATCATCGGGGACTTCGATGATACTACTTGTGGTGAAAAACATTTCTAGCCACTCACCATACGCTCCGAAAGTCTCTCGGTTGCGATGGAACCCACCCAAGCATTCTATTATTCCCATAGGCACGACGATCTGGACTCTGGCAATGTCAACAGCGTGCTCGAAATTTGACTTGGATTTTAGCCGTGCTACAAAACAAAGAACGTCTCAAGCTCTCTCTGTTGTTTGGCTGGAATCATAAGAACATAAGAAACAGGAGCAGGAGTCGGCCATACGGCCCCTCGAGCCTGCTCCGCCATTCAATAAGATCATGGCTGATCTGATCATGGACTCAGGTCCACTTCCCTGCCCACTCCCCATAACCCCTTATACCCTTATCGGTTAAAAAACTGTCTATTTCTGTCTTAACTTTATTCAATGACCCAGCCTCCACAGCTCTCTGAGGCAGCGAATTCCGCAGATTTACAACCCTCTGAGAGAAGAAATTTCTCCTCATCTCAGTTTTAAATGGGCGGCCCCTTATTCTAAGATTTTGTCCCCTAGTTCTAGTCTTCCCTATGAGTGGAAACATCCTCTCTGCATCCACCTTGTCAAGCCCCCTCATAATCTTATACGTTTCGATAAGATCACCTCTCATTCTTCTGAATTGCAACGAGTAAAGGCCCAACCTCCTCAATCTTTCCTCATAAGTTAACCCCCTCATCCCCGGAATCAACCGAGTGAACCTTCTCTGAACTGCCTCCATTGCAAGTATATCCTTTTGTAAATATGGAAACCAAAACTGCACGCAGTACTCCAGGTGTGGCCTCACCAATACCCTGGACAACTGTCGCAAGAATTCCCTGCTTTTATACTCCATCCCCTTTGCAATAAAGGCCAAGATTCCATTGGCCTTCCTGATCACTTGCTGTACCTGCATACTATCCTTTTGTGTTTCATGCACAAGGACCCCCAGGTCCCTCTGTACTGCAGCACTTTGCAATCTTTCTCCATTCAAATAATAACTTGCTCTTTGATTTCTTTTTCTGCCGAAGTGCATAACCTCACACTATATGACATTACGTTCCATCTGCCAAATGTTTGTCCACTCATCATCCACCAACACAAATTGCAGCTGGGGAATCCGATTATCCCATCCATATTGCCAGTGTGATATATTCTTATCCCATCACCAAAGCACACACACTCAAGCTGGCTCCAATCTGGAACTTCCTTTTATTGTATAAACAGCAGTGGTTGCATTACCACAGTAGTCCACTAGGCGGAGATCAATATCACAATAAAAACCCAAAGGGAAGATCAGTGAATGAGCAGGGAGGCTGAACAGTTTCGCAATGTTCCGAGATAGCGATGTGAATTCCATCGAGCGCCAAGGGATCGAACACAATCCCTTTCGGAGGCAAAGGACTCCCATTCCGACTGTCCCTTTCACCCCCTCCCAAGGAGCTCCACCGCCAATAAAGTACTTTTGGAAATGCTGTCCCTCCGACTGCAGGGAAATGTGGGAAGCAATTTACGCACGGCAAGATCCCACTAACAGCAAGGAGATCAGTGCCCCAGGAAATTTGTTTGAGGTGCAGGTTGAAGGATACGTATTGCCCCCACCTCTCAGGACACCGGGGAGAAATCCCCCTGCTCTTCCCCCAATAGTGCAGTGGGATTTTGCATTCACCCAAGAGGGCAGACAGGGACCTACGGTTTAAAGTGTCATCCGACTGACCATCTGACCGTGCGGCACTCCCTCAGTACTGCCCCTCCGACAGTGCGGCACTCCCTCAGTACTGCCCCTCCGACAGTGCGGCGCTCCCTCAGTACTGCCCCTCCGACAGTGCAGAGCTCCCTCAGTACTGCCCCTCCGACAGTGCGGCGCTCCCTCAGTGCTGACCCTCCGACAGTGCGGTACTCCCTCAGTACTGACCCTCCGACAGTGCGGCACTCCCTCAGTACTGACCCTCCGACAGGGCGGCGCTCCCTCAGTACTGCCCCTCCGACAGTGCAGAGCTCCCTCAGTACTGCCCCTCCGACAGTGCAGAGCTCCCTCAGTACTGCCCCTCCGACAGTGCAGAGCTCCCTCAGTACTGCCCCTCCCACAGTACGGCGCTCCCTGAGTACTGCCACTCCGACAGTGCAGCACTCCCTCAGTACCGTCCCTCCGACAGTGCGGCACTCCCTCAGTACTGACCCTCCGACAGTGCGGCGCTCCCTCAGTACTGTCCCTCCGACGGTGCGGCACTCCCTCAGTACTGACCCTCCGACAGTGCGGCGCTCCCTCAGTACTGCCCCTACGAAAGTGCAGCACTCCCTCAGTACTGCCCCTCCGACAGTGCGGCGCTCCCTCAGTACTGCCCTCCGGCAGTGCGGCACTCCCTCAGTACTGCCCCTCCGACAGTGCGATGCTCCCTCAATACTGCCCCTCCGACAGTGCAGCACACCCTCAGTACAGCCCCTCGAACACTGCAGCGCTCCCTCAGTACTGCCCCTCCGACAGTCCAGCACTCCCTCAGTACTGCCCCTCCGACAGTGCGGCGCTCCCTGAGTACTGCCCCTCCGACAGTGCGGCACTCCCTCAGTACTGCCCCTCCGACAGTGCAGCACTCCCTCAGTACCGCCCCTCCGACAGTGCGGCACTCCCTCAGTACTGCCCCTCCGACAGTGCGGCACTCCCTCAGTACTGCCCCTCCGACAGTGCATCACTCCCTCAGTATTGTCCCTCCGACAGTGCAGCACTCCCTCAGTACTGCCCCTCCGACAGTGCGGCACTCCTTCAGTCATGCCCCTCCGACAGTGCAGCACTCCCTCAGTACTGACTCTCCGACAGTGCAGCACTCCCTCAGTACTGCCCCTCCAACAGTGCAGCGCTCAATCAGTACTGCCCCTCCGACAGTGCAGCACTCCCTCAGTACTGCCCCTCCAACAGTGCAGCACTCCATCAGTACTGCCCCTTCGACAGTGCAGCACTCCCTCAGTACTGCCCTTCCGATAGTGCAGCACTCCCTCAATACTGCCCCTCTGACAGTGCAGCACTCCCTCATTCCTGCCCCCCGACAGTGCGGCACTCCCTCAGTACCGCCCCTCCGACAGTGCGGCACTCCCTCAGTACTGCCCCTCCGACAGTGCGGCACTCCCTCAGTACTGCCCCTCCGACAGTGCAACACTCCCTTAGTGCCAACCCTCCGACAGTGCGGCACTCCCTCAGTACCGCTCCTCCAACAGTGCAGCACTCCCTCAGTACTGCCGCTGCAACAGCGCAGGACTCCCTCAGTACTGCCCCTCCGACAGTGCGGCGCTCCCTCAGTACTGCCCCTTCCACAGAGCGGCGCCCCCTCAGTACTGCCCCTCTGACAGTGCGGCACTCCCTCAGTACTGCCCCTCCGACAGTGCGGCACTCCCTCAGTACTGCCCCTCCGACAGTGCGGCACTCCCTCAGTACTGCCCCTCCGACAGTGCGGCACTCCCTCAGTACTGCCCCTCCGACAGTGCGGCACTCCCTCAGTACTGCCCCTCCGACAGTGCAACACTCCCTTAGTGCCAACCCTCCGACAGTGCGGCACTCCCTCAGTACCGCTCCTCCAACAGTGCAGCACTCCCTCAGTACTGCCGCTGCAACAGCGCAGGACTCCCTCAGTACTGCCCCTCCGACAGTGCGGCGCTCCCTCAGTACTGCCCCTTCCACAGAGCGGCGCCCCCTCAGTACTGCCCCTCTGACAGTGCGGCACTCCCTCAGTACTGCCCCTCCGACAGTGCGGCACTCCCTCAGTACTGCCCCTCCGACAGTGCGGCACTCCCTCAGTACTGCCCCTCTGACAGTGCGGCACTCCCTCAGTACTGCCCCTCCGAAAGTACGGGTCTCCCTCAGTACTGTCCCTCCGACAGTGCGGCACTCCCTCAGTACTGCGCCTCCGAAAGTGCAGCACTCCCTCAGTACTGCCCCTCCGACAGTGCAGCACTCCATCAGTACTGCCCCTCCGAAAGTACGGGTCTCCCTCAGTACTGTCCCTCCGACAGTGCGGCACTCCCTCAGTACTGCGCCTCCGAAAGTGCAGCACTCCCTCAGTACTGCCCCTCCGACAGTGCAGCGCTCCCTCAGTACTGCCCCTCCGACAGTGCGATGCTCCCTCAGTACCGCCCCTCCGACAGTGCAGCACTCCCTCAGTACTGCCCCTCCGAAAGTGCAGCACTCCCTCAGTACTGCCCCTCCGATAGTGCAGCGCTCCCTCAGTACTGACCCTCCGACAGTGCAGCACACCCTCAGTACAGCCCCTCCAACATTACAGCGCTCCCTCAGTACTGCCCCTCCGACAGTCCTAGGCTCCCTCAGTACTGCCCCTCCGACAGTGCAGCACTCACTCAGTACTGCCCCTCCGACAGTGCGGAGCTCCCTGAGTACTGCTCCTCCGACAGTGCGGCACTCCCTCAGTACTGCCCCTCCGACAGTGCAGCACTCCCTCAGTACTGCCCCTCCGACAGTGCAGCACTCCCTCAGTACTGTCCCTCCGACAGTGCAGCACTCGCTCAGTACTGCCCCTCCTACAGTGCAGCACTCCCTCAGTACTGATCCTCCGACAGTGCAGCGCTCCCTCAGAACTGCCCCTCCAACAGTGCAACACTCCCTCAATACTGCCCCTCCGACAGTGCAGCACTCCCTCAGTACTGCCCCTCCAACAGTGCAACACTCCCTCAATACTGCCCCTCTGACAGTGCAGCGCTCCCTCAGTACTGCCCCTCCGACAGTGCGATGCTCCCTCAATAGTGCCCCTCCGACAGTGCAGCACACCCACAGTACAGCCCCTCGAACACTGCAGCGCTCCCTCAGTACTGCCACTCCGACAGTCCAGCACTCCCTCAGTACTGCCCCTCCGACAGTGCGGCACTCCCTCAGTACTGACCCTCCGACAGTGCAGCACACCCTCAGTACAGCCCCTCCAACACTACAGCGCTCCTTCAGTACTGCCCCTCCAACAGTCCTGGGCTCCCTCAGTACTGCCCCTCCGACAGTGCAGCACTCCCTCAGTACTGCCCCTCCGACAGTGCGGCGCTCCCTGAGTACTGCTCCTCCGACAGTGCGGCACTCCCTCAGTACCGCCCCTCCGACAGTGCGGCACTCCCTCAATACTGCCCCTCCGACAGTGCGGCACTCCTTCAGTCATGCCCCTCCGACAGTGCAGCACTCCCTCAGTACTGACTCTCCGACAGTGCAGCACTCCCTCAGTACTGCCTCTCCAACAGTGCAGCGCTCACTCAGTACTGCCCCTCCGACAGTGCAGCACTCCCTCAGTACTGCCCCTCCAACAGTGCAGCACTCCATCAGTACTGCCCCTCCGACAGTGCAGCAGTCCCTCAGTACTGCCCTTCCGATAGTGCAGCACTCCCTCATTCCTGCCCCCCGACAGTGCGGCACGCCCTCAGTACCGCCCCTCCGACTGTGCGGCACTCCCTCAGTACTGCCCCTCCGACAGTGCGGCACTCCCTCAGTACTGCCCCTCCGACAGTGCAACACTCCCTTAGTGCCAACCCTCCGACAGTGCGGCACTCCCTCAGTACTGCCCCTGCAACAGCGCAGGACTCCCTCAGTACTGCCCCTCCGACAGTGCGGCGCTCCCTCAGTACTGCCCCTTCCACAGAGCGGCGCTCCCTCAGTACTGCCCCTCTGACAGTGCGGCACTCCCTCAGTACTGCCCCTCCGACAGTGCGGCACTCCCTCAGTACTGCCCCTCCGACAGTGCGGCACTCTCTCAGTACTGCCCCTCCGACAGTGCAGCACTCCATCAGTACTGCCCCTCCGAAAGTACGGGTCTCCCTCAGTACTGTCCCTCCGACAGTGCGGCACTCACTCAGTACTGACCCTCCGACAGTGCAGCACACCCTCAGTACAGCCCCTCCAACACTACAGCGCTCCTTCAGTACTGCCCCTCCAACAGTCCTGGGCTCCCTCAGTACTGCCCCTCCGACAGTGCAGCACTCCCTCAGTACTGCCCCTCCGACAGTGCGGCGCTCCCTGAGTACTGCTCCTCCGACAGTGCGGCACTCCCTCAGTACCGCATCTCCGACAGTGCGGCACTCCCTCAGTACTGCCCCTCCGACAGTGCGGCACTCCCTCAGTACTGCCCCTCCGAAAGTGCAACACTCCCTTAGTGCCGCCCCTCCGACAGTGCGGCACTCCCTCAGTACCGCTCCTCCAACAGTGCAGCACTCCCTCAGTACTGCCCCTGCAACAGCGCAGGACTCCCTCAGTACTGCCCCTCCGACAGTGCGGCGCTCCCTCAGTACTGCCCCTTCCACAGAGCGGCGCTCCCTCAGTACTGCCCCTCTGACAGTGCGGCACTCCCTCAGTACTGCCCCTCCGACAGTGCGGCACTCCCTCAGTACTGCCCCTCCGACAGTGCGGAACTCTCTCAGTACTGCCACTCCGACAGTGCAGCACTCCCTCAGTACTGCCCCTCCGAAAGTACGGGTCTCCCTCAGTACTGTCCCTCCGACAGTGCAGCACTCCCTCAGTACTGCCACTCCGAAAGTGCAGCACTCCCTCAGTACTGCCCCTCCGACAGTGCAGCGCTCCCTCAGTACTGCCCCTCCGACAGTGCGATGCTCCCTCAGTACTGCCCCTCCGACAGTGCAGCACTCCCTCAGTACTGCCCCTCCGAAAGTGCAGCACTCCCTCAGTACTGCCCCTCCGACAGTGCAGCGCTCCCTCAGTACTGACCCTCCGACAGTGCAGCACACCCTCAGTACAGCCCCTCCAACACTACAGCGCTCCCTCAGTACTGCCCCTCCGACAGTCCTGGGCTCCCTCAGTACTGCCCCTCCGACAGTGCGGCGCTCCCTGAGTACTGCTCCTCCGACAGTGCGGCACTCCCTCAGTACTGCCCCTCCGACAGTGCAGCACTCCCTCAGTACTGCCCCTCCGACAGTGCAGCACTCCCTCAGTACTGCCCCTCCGACAGTGCAGCACTCCCTCAGTACTGCCCCTCCGACAGTGCAGCACTCCCTCAGTACTGTCCCTCCGACAGTGCAGCACTCGCTCAGTACTGCCCCTCCGACAGTGCAGCACTCCCTCAGTACAGACCCTCCGACAGTGCAGCGCTCCCTCAGAACTGCCCCTCCAACAGTGCAACACTCCCTCAATACTGCCCCTCCGACAGTGCAGCACTCCCTCAGTACTGCCGCTCCAACAGTGCAGCGCTCCCTCAGAACTGCCCCTCCAACAGTGCAACACTCCCTCAATACTGCCCCTCCGACAGTGCAGCACTCCCTTAGTACTGCCGCTCCAACAGTGCGGCACTCCCTCAGTACTGACCCTCCGACAGTGCAGCACACCCTCAGTACAGCCCCTCCAACACTACAGCGCTCCCTCAGTACTGCCCCTCCGACAGTCCTGGGCTCCCTCAGTACTGCCCCTCCGACAGTGCAGCACTCCCTCAGTACTGCCCCTCCGACAGTGCGGCGCTCCCTGAGTACTGCTCCTCCGACAGTGCGGCACTCCCTCACTACTGCCCCTCCGACAGTGCGGCACTCCTTCGGTCATGCCCCTCCAACAGTGCAGCGCACCCTCAGTACTGCCCCTCCGACAGTGCAGCACTCCCTCAGTACTGCCCTTCCGATAGTGCAGCATTCCCTCATTCCTGCCCTCCGACAGTGCGGCACTCCCTCAGTACTGCCCCTCCGACAGTGCAGCACTCCCTCAGTACTGCCCTTCCGATAGTGCAGCACTCCCTCATTCCTGCCCTCCGACAGTGCAGCACTCCCTCAGTACTGCCCTTCCGATAGTGCGGCACTCCCTCTGTACTGCCCCTCCGAATTTGCAGCACTCCCTCAGTGCAGCCCCTCCGACACTACAGCGCTCCCTCAGTACTGCCCCTCCGACAGTCCTGGGCTCCCTCAGTACTGCCCCTCCGACAGTGCAGCACTCCCTCAGTACTGCCCCTCCGACAGTGCGGCGCTCCCTCAGTACTGCTCCTACGACAGTGCGGCACTCCCTCAGTACTGCCCCTCCGACAGTGTGGCACTCCCTCAGTACTGCCCCTCCGACATTGCAGCACTCCCTCAGTACTGTCCCTCCGACAGTGCAGCACTCCCTCAGTACTGCCCCTCCGACATTGCAGCAATCCCTCAGTACTGCCACTCCGACAGTGCAGCACTCGCTCAGTACTGCCCCTCCGACAGTGCAGCACTCCCTCAGTACTGCGGCTCCGACAGTGCAGCACTCCCTCAGTACTGCCCCTCCGACAGTGCAGCACACCCTCAGTAAAGCCCCTCGAACACTGCAGCGCTCCCTCAGTACTGCCCCTCCGACAGTCCAGCACTCCCTCAGTACTGCCCCTCCGACAGTGCGGCGCTCCCTGAGTACTGCCCCTCCGACAGTGCGGCACTCCCTCAGTACTGCCCCTCCGACAGTGCGGCACTCCCTCAGTACTGCCCCTCCAACAGTGCGGCGCTCCCTGAGTACTGCCCCTCCAACAGTGCGAAGCTCCCTCAATACTGCCCCTCCGACAGTGCAGCACACCCTCAGTACAGCCCCTCGAACACTGCAGCACTCCCTCAGTACTGCCCCTCCGACAGTCCAGCGCTCCCTCAGTACTGCCCCTCCGACATTGCAGCACTCCCTCAGTACTGCCCCTCCAACAGTGCAACACTCCCTCAATACTGCCCCTCCGACAGTGCAACACTCGCTCAGTACTGCCCCTCCGACAGTGCAGCACTCCCTCAGTACTGCCCCTCCGACAGTGCAGCACACCCTCAGTAAAGCCCCTCGAACACTGCAGAGCTCCCTCAGTACTGCCCCTCCGACAGTCCAGCACTCCCTCAGTACTGCCCCTCCGACAGTGCGGCGCTCCCTGAGTACTGCCCCTCCGACAGTGCGGCACTCCCTCAGTACTGCCCCTCCGACAGTGCAGCACTCGCTCAGTACTGCCCCTCCGACAGTGCAGCACTCCCTCTGTACTGCCCCTCCGACAGTGCATCACTCCCTCAGTACTGTCCCTCCGACAGTGCAGCACTCCCTCAGTACTGCCCCTCCGACAGTGCGGCACTCCTTCGGTCATGCCCCTCCGACAGTGCAGCACTCCCTCAGTACTGCCCCTCCAACAGTGCAGCGCACCCTCAGTACTGCCCCTCCGACAGTGCAGCACTCCCTCAGTACTGCCCTTCCGATAGTGCAGCACTCCCTCATTCCTGCCCTCCGACAGTGCGGCACTCCCTCGGTACCGCCCCTCCAACAGTGCGGCACTCCCTCAGTACTGCCCCTCCGACAGTGCGGCACTCCCTCAGTACTGCCCCTCCGACATGCAACACTCCCTTAGTGCCGCCCCTCCGACAGTGCGGCACTCCCTCAGTACCGCTCCTCCAATAGTGCAGCACTCCCTCAGTACTGCCCCTGCAACAGCGCAGGACTCCCTCAGTACTGCCCCTCTGACAGTGCGGCGCTCCCTCAGTACTGCCCCTTCTACAGAGCGGCGCTCCCTCAGTACTGTCCCTCTGACAGTGCGGCACTCCCTCAGTACTGCCCCTCCGACAGTGCGGCACTCCCTCAGTACTGCCCCTCCGACAGTACGGCACTCTCTCAGTACTGCCCCTCCGACAGTGCAGCACTCCCTCAGTACTGCCCCTCCGAAAGTACGGGTCTCCCTCAGTACTGTCCCTCCGACAGTGCGGCACTCCCTCAGTACTGCCCCTCCGAAAGGGCAGCACTCCCTCAGTACTGCCCCTCCGACAGTGCAGCGCTCCCTCAGTAATGCCCCTCCGACAGTGCAGCACTCCCTCAGTACTGCCCCTCCGAAAGTGCAGCACTCCCTCAGTACTGCCCCTCCGCCACTACAGCGCTCCCTCAGTACTGCCCCTCCGACAGTCCTGGGCTCCCTCAGTACTGCCCCTCCGACAGTGCAGCACTCCCTCAGTACTGTCCCTCCGACAGTGCGGCGCTCCCTGAGTACTGCTCCTCCGACAGTGCGGCACTCCCTCAGTACTGCCCCTCCGACAGTGCGGCATTCCCTCAGTACTGCCCCTCCAACAGTGCAGCGCTCCCTCAGTACTGCCCCTCCGACATTGCAGCACTCCCTCAATACTGCCCCTCCGACAGTGCAGCACTCCCTCAGTACTGCCCCTCCGACAGTGCAGCACTCGCTCAGTACTGCCCCTCCGACAGTGCAGCGGTCCCTCAGTACTGCCCCTCCGACAGTGCAGCACTCCCTCATTACTGCCCCTCCAACAGTGCAGCACTCCCTCAGTACTGACCCTCCGACAGTGCAGCGCTCCCTCAGAACTGCCCCTCCAACAGTGCAACACTCCCTCAATACTGCCCCTCCGACAGTGCGGCGCTCCTTCAGTCCTGCCCCTCCGACAGCACAGCACTCCCTCAGTACTGCCCTTCCGACAGTGCGGCACTCCCTCAGTACCGCCCCTCCGACAGTGCGGCACTCCCTCAGTACTGCCCCTCTGACAGTGCGGCACTCCCTCAGTACTGCCCCTCCGACAGTGCGAAGCTCCCTCAATACTGCCCCTCCGACAGTGCAGCACACCCTCAGTACAGCCCCTCGAACACTGCAGCGCTCCCTCGGTACTGCCCCTCCGACAGTCCAGCGCTCCCTCAGTACTGCCCCTCCGACAGTGCGGCGCTCCCTGAGTACTGCCCTTCCGACAGTGCGGCACTCCCTCAGTACTGTCCCTCCGACAGTGCGGCACTCCTTCAGTCCTGCCCCTCCAACAGTGCAGCACTCCCTCAGTACTGACCCTCCGACAGTGCGGCGCTCCCTGAGTACTGCCCTTCCGACAGTGCGGCACTCCCTCAGTACTGCCCCTCCGACAGTGCAGCACTCCCTCAGTACTGCCCCTCCGACAGTGCGGCACTCCCTCAGTACTGACCCTCCGACAGTGCAGCACTCCCTCAGTACTGCCCCTCTGACAGTGCGGCGCTCCCTGAGTACTGCCCTTCCGACAGTGCGGCACTCCCTCAGTACTGTCCCTCCGACAGTGCAGCACTCCCTCAGTACTGCCCCTCCGACAGTGCGGCACTCCTTCGGTCATGCCCCTCCAACAGTGCAGCGCACCCTCAGTACTGCCCCTCCGACAGTGCAGCACTCCCTCAGTACTGCCCTTCCGATAGTGCAGCATTCCCTCATTCCTGCCCTCCGACAGTGCGGCACTCCCTCAGTACTGCCCCTCCGACAGTGCAGCACTCCCTCAGTACTGCCCTTCCAATAGTGCAGCACTCCCTCATTCCTGCCCTCCGACAGTGCAGCACTCCCTCAGTACTGCCCTTCCGATAGTGCAGCACTCCCTCATTCCTGCCCTCCGACAGTGCAACACTCCCTCAGTACTGCACCTCCGACATTGCAGCACTCCCTCAGTACTGCCCCTCCGACAGTGCAGCACTCCCTCAGTACTGCCCCTCCGAAATTGCAGCACTCGCTCAGTACTGCCCCTCCGACAGTGCAGCACTCCCTCAGTACTGCCCCTACGACAGTGCGGCACTCCCTCAGTACTGCCCCCTCGACAGTGCAACACTCCCTCAGTACCGCTCCTCCAACAGTGCGGCACTCCCTCAGTACTGCCCCTCCGACATTGCAGCACTCCCTCAGTACTGCCCCTCCGACAGTGCAGCACTCCCTCAGTACTGCCCCTCCGAAATTGCAGCACTCGCTCAGTACTGCCCCTGCAACAGCGCAGGACTCCCTCAGTACTGCCCCTCCGACAGTGCGGCGCTCCCTCAGTACTGCCCCTTCCACAGACGGCGCTCCCTCAGTACTGCCCCTCCGACAGTGCGGCACTCTCTCAGGACTGCCCCTCCGAAAGTACGGGTCTTCCTCAGTACTGTCCCTCCGACAGTGCGGCACTCCCTCAGTACTGCCCCTCCGAATTTGCAGCACTCCCTCAGTACAGCCCCTCCGACACTACAGCGCTCCCTCAGTACTGCCCCTCCGACAGTCCTGGGCTCCCTCAGTACTGCCCCTCCGACAGTGCAGCACTCCCTCAGTACTGCCCCTCCGACAGTGCGGCGCTCCCTCAGTACTGCTCCTACGACAGTGCGGCACTCCCTCAGTACTGCCCCTCCGACATTGCAGCACTCCCTCAGTACTGCCCCTCCGACATTGCAGCACTCCCTCAGTACTGTCCCTCCGACAGTGCAGCACTCCCTCAGTACTGCCCCTCCGACATTGCAGCACTCCCTCAGTACTGCCACTCCGACAGTGCAGCACTCGCTCAGTACTGCCCCTCCGACAGTGCAGCACTCCCTCAGTACTGCCCCTCCGACAGTGCGGCCATCCCTCAGTACTGCTCCTACGACAGTGCGGCGCTCCTTCAGTCCTGCCCCTCCGACAGTGCAGCACTCCCTCAGTACTGCCCCTCTGTCAGTGCGGCACTCCCTCAGTACTGCCCCTCCGCCAGTGCGAAGCTCCCTCAATACTGCCCCTCCGACAGTGCAGCACACCCTCAGTACAGCCCCTCGAACACTGCAGCGCTCCCTCAGCACTGCCCCTCCGACAGTCCTGGGCTCCCTCAGTACTGCCCCTCCGACATTGTAGCACTCCCTCAGTACTGCCCCTCCGACAGTGCAGCACTCCCTCAGTACTGCCCCTCCGAAATTGCAGCACTCGCTCAGTACTGCCCCTCCGACAGTGCAACACTCCCTCAATACTGCCCCTCCGACAGTGCAGCACTCCCTCAGTACTGCGGCTCCGACAGTGCAGCACTCCCTCAGTACTGCCCCTCCGACAGTGCAGCACACCCTCAGTAAAGCCCCTCGAACACTGCAGCGCTCCCTCAGTACTGCCCCTCCGACAGTGCGGCGCTCCCTGAGTACTGCCCCTCCGACAGTGCGGCACTCCCTCAGTACTGCCCCTCCGACAGTGCGGCACTCCCTCAGTACTGCCCCTCCGACAGTGCGGCGCTCCCTGAGTACTGCCCCTCCAACAGTGCGAAGCTCCCTCAATACTGCCCCTCCGACAGTGCAGCACACCCTCAGTACAGCCCCTCGAACACTGCAGCACTCCCTCAGTACTGCCCCTCCGACAGTCCAGCGCTCCCTCAGTACTGCCCCTCCGACATTGCAGCACTCCCTCAGTACTGCCCCTCCAACAGTGCAACACTCCCTCAATACTGCCCCTCCGACAGTGCAACACTCGCTCAGTACTGCCCCTCCGACAGTGCAGCACTCCCTCAGTACTGCCCCTCCGACAGTGCAGCACACCCTCAGTAAAGCCCCTCGAACACTGCAGAGCTCCCTCAGTACTGCCCCTCCGACAGTCCAGCACTCCCTCAGTACTGCCCCTCCGACAGTGCGGCGCTCCCTGAGTACTGCCCCTCCGACAGTGCGGCACTCCCTCAGTACTGCCCCTCCGACAGTGCAGCACTCGCTCAGTACTGCCCCTCCGACAGTGCAGCACTCCCTCTGTACTGCCCCTCCGACAGTGCATCACTCCCTCAGTACTGTCCCTCCGACAGTGCAGCACTCCCTCAGTACTGCCCCTCCGACAGTGCGGCACTCCTTCGGTCATGCCCCTCCGACAGTGCAGCACTCCCTCAGTACTGACTCTCCGACAGTGCAGCACTCCCTCAGTACTGCCCCTCCAACAGTGCAGCGCTCCCTCAGTACTGCCCCTCCGACAGTGCAGCACTCCCTCAGTACTGCCCCTCCAACAGTGCAGCGCACCCTCAGTACTGCCACTCCGACAGTCCTGGGCTCCCTCAGTACTGCCCCTCCGACAGTGCAGCACTCCCTCAGTAATGCCCCTCCGACAGTGCGGCGCTCCCTCAGTACTGCTCCTACGACAGTGCGGCACTCCCTCAGTACTGCCCCTCCGACAGTGCAGCACTCCCTCAGTACTGCCCCTCCGACATTGCAGCACTCCCTCAGTACTGTCCCTCCGACAGTGCAGCACTCCCTCAGTACTGCCCCTCCGACATTGCAGCACTCCCTCAGTACTGCCACTCCGACAGTGCAGCACTCGCTCAGTACTGCCCCTCCGACAGTGCAGCACTCCCTCAGTACTGCCCCTCCGACAGTGCGGCGCTCCCTCAGTACTGCTCCTACGACAGTGCGGCGCTCCTTCAGTCCTGCCCCTCCGACAGTGCAGCACTCCCTCAGTACTGCCCCTCTGTCAGTGCGGCACTCCCTCAGTACTGCCCCTCCGCCAGTGCGAAGCTCCCTCAATACTGCCCCTGCAACAGTGCAGCACACCCTCAGTACAGCCCCTCGAACACTGCAGCGCTCCCTCAGCACTGCCCCTCCGACAGTCCTGGGCTCCCTCAGTACTGCCCCTCCGACATTGTAGCACTCCCTCAGTACTGCCCCTCCGACAGTGCAGCACTCCCTCAGTACTGCCCCTCCGAAATTGCAGCACTCGCTCAGTACTGCCCCTCCGACAGTGCAGCACTCCCTCAGTACTGACCCTCCGACAGTGCAGCGCTCCCTCAGAACTGCCCCTCCAACAGTGCAACACTCCCTCAATACTGCCCCTCCGACAGTGCAGCACTCCCTCAGTACTGCGGCTCCGACAGTGCAGCACTCCCTCAGTACTGCCCCTCCGACAGTGCAGCACACCCTCAGTAAAGCCCCTAGAACACTGCAGCGCTCCCTCAGTACTGCCCCTCCGACAGTCCAGCACTCCCTCAGTACTGCCCCTCCGACAGTGCGGCGCTCCCTGAGTACTGCCCCTCCAACAGTGCGAAGCTCCCTCAATACTGCCCCTCCGACAGTGCAGCACACCCTCAGTACAGCCCCTCGAACACTGCAGCACTCCCTCAGTACTGCCCCTCCGACAGTCCAGCGCTCCCTCAGTACTGCCCCTCCGACATTGCAGCACTCCCTCAGTACTGCCCCTCCAACAGTGCAACACTCCCTCAATACTGCCCCTCCGACAGTGCAACACTCGCTCAGTACTGCCCCTCCGACAGTGCAGCACTCCCTCAGTACTGCCCCTCCGACAGTGCAGCACACCCTCAGTAAAGCCCCTCGAACACTGCAGAGCTCCCTCATTCCTGCCCTCCGACAGTGCAGCACTCCCTCAGTACTGCCCTTCCGATAGTGCGGCACTCCCTCTGTACTGCCCCTCCGAATTTGCAGCACTCCCTCAGTGCAGCCCCTCCGACACTACGGCGCTCCCTCAGTACTGCCCCTCCGACAGTCCTGGGCTCCCTCAGTACTGCCCCTCCGACAGTGCAGCACTCCCTCAGTACTGCCCCTCCGACAGTGCGGCGCTCCCTCAGTACTGCTCCTACGACAGTGCGGCACTCCCTCAGTACTGCCCCTCCGACATTGCAGCACTCCCTCAGTACTGTCCCTCCGACAGTGCAGCACTCCCTCAGTACTGCCCCTCCGACATTGCAGCACTCCCTCAGTACTGCCACTCCGACAGTGCAGCACTCGCTCAGTACTGCCCCTCCGACAGTGCAGCACTCCCTCAGTACTGCGGCTCCGACAGTGCAGCACTCCCTCAGTACTGCCCCTCCGACAGTGCAGCACACCCTCAGTAAAGCCCCTCGAACACTGCAGCGCTCCCTCAGTACTGCCCCTCCGACAGTCCAGCACTCCCTCAGTACTGCCCCTCCGACAGTGCGGCGCTCCCTGAGTACTGCCCCTCCGACAGTGCGGCACTCCCTCAGTACTGCCCCTCCGACAGTGCGGCACTCCCTCAGTACTGCCCCTCCGACAGTGCGGCGCTCCCTGAGTACTGCCCCTCCAACAGTGCGAAGCTCCCTCAATACTGCCCCTCCGACAGTGCAGCACACCCTCAGTACAGCCCCTCGAACACTGCAGCACTCCCTCAGTACTGCCCCTCCGACAGTCCAGCGCTCCCTCAGTACTGCCCCTCCGACATTGCAGCACTCCCTCAGTACTGCCCCTCCAACAGTGCAACACTCCCTCAATACTGCCCCTCCGACAGTGCAACACTCGCTCAGTACTGCCCCTCCGACAGTGCAGCACTCCCTCAGTACTGCCCCTCCGACAGTGCAGCACACCCTCAGTAAAGCCCCTCGAACACTGCAGAGCTCCCTCAGTACTGCCCCTCCGACAGTCCAGCACTCCCTCAGTACTGCCCCTCCGACAGTGCGGCGCTCCCTGAGTACTGCCCCTCCGACAGTGCGGCACTCCCTCAGTACTGCCCCTCCGACAGTGCAGCACTCGCTCAGTACTGCCCCTCCGACAGTGCAGCACTCCCTCTGTACTGCCCCTCCGACAGTGCATCACTCCCTCAGTACTGTCCCTCCGACAGTGCAGCACTCCCTCATTCCTGCCCTCCGACAGTGCGGCACTCCCTCGGTACCGCCCCTCCAACAGTGCGGCACTCCCTCAGTACTGCCCCTCCGACATGCAACACTCCCTTAGTGCCGCCCCTCCGACAGTGCGGCACTCCCTCAGTACCGCTCCTCCAATAGTGCAGCACTCCCTCAGTACTGCCCCTGCAACAGCGCAGGACTCCCTCAGTACTGTCCCTCTGACAGTGCGGCACTCCCTCAGTACTGCCCCTCCGACAGTGCGGCACTCCCTCAGTACTGCCCCTCCGACAGTACGGCACTCTCTCAGTACTGCCCCTCCGACAGTGCAGCACTCCCTCAGTACTGCCCCTCCGAAAGTACGGGTCTCCCTCAGTACTGTCCCTCCGACAGTGCGGCACTCCCTCAGTACTGCCCCTCCGAAAGGGCAGCACTCCCTCAGTACTGCCCCTCCGACAGTGCAGCGCTCCCTCAGTAATGCCCCTCCGACAGTGCAGCACTCCCTCAGTACTGCCCCTCCGAAAGTGCAGCACTCCCTCAGTACTGCCCCTCCGCCACTACAGCGCTCCCTCAGTACTGCCCCTCCGACAGTCCTGGGCTCCCTCAGTACTGCCCCTCCGACAGTGCAGCACTCCCTCAGTACTGTCCCTCCGACAGTGCGGCGCTCCCTGAGTACTGCTCCTCCGACAGTGCGGCACTCCCTCAGTACTGCCCCTCCGACAGTGCGGCATTCCCTCAGTACTGCCCCTCCAACAGTGCAGCGCTCCCTCAGTACTGCCCCTCCGACATTGCAGCACTCCCTCAATACTGCCCCTCCGACAGTGCAGCACTCCCTCAGTACTGCCCCTCCGACAGTGCAGCACTCGCTCAGTACTGCCCCTCCGACAGTGCAGCGCTCCCTCAGTACTGCCCCTCCGACAGTGCAGCACTCCCTCATTACTGCCCCTCCAACAGTGCAACACTCCCTCAGTACTGACCCTCCGACAGTGCAGCGCTCCCTCAGAACTGCCCCTCCAACAGTGCAACACTCCCTCAATACTGCCCCTCCGACAGTGCGGCGCTCCTTCAGTCCTGCCCCTCCGACAGCACAGCACTCCCTCAGTACTGCCCTTCCGACAGTGCGGCACTCCCTCAGTACCGCCCCTCCGACAGTGCGGCACTCCCTCAGTACTGCCCCTCTGACAGTGCGGCACTCCCTCAGTACTGCCCCTCCGACAGTGCGAAGCTCCCTCAATACTGCCCCTCCGACAGTGCAGCACACCCTCAGTACAGCCCCTCGAACACTGCAGCGCTCCCTCGGTACTGCCCCTCCGACAGTCCAGCGCTCCCTCAGTACTGCCCCTCCGACAGTGCGGCGCTCCCTGAGTACTGCCCTTCCGACAGTGCGGCACTCCCTCAGTACTGCCCCTCCGACAGTGCAGCACTCCCTCAGTACTGACCCTCCGACAGTGCGGCACTCCTTCAGTCCTGCCCCTCCAACAGTGCAGCACTCCCTCAGTACTGACCCTCCGACAGTGCAGCACTCCCTCAGTACCGCCCCTCCGACAGTGCGGCACTCCTTCAGTACTGCCCCTCTGACAGTGCGGCGCTCCCTGAGTACTGCCCTTCCGACAGTCCGGCACTCCCTCATTACTGTCCCTCCGACAGTGCAGCACTCCCTCAGTACTGCCCCTCCGACAGTGCGGCACTCCTTCGGTCATGCCCCTCCGACAGTGCAGCACTCCCTCAGTACTGCCCTTCCGATAGTGCAGCATTCCCTCATTCCTGCCCTCCGACAGTGCGGCACTCCCTCAGTACTGCCCCTCCGACAGTGCAGCACTCCCTCAGTACTGCCCTTCCAATAGTGCAGCACTCCCTCATTCCTGCCCTCCGACAGTGCAGCACTCCCTCAGTACTGCCCTTCCGATAGTGCAGCACTCCCTCATTCCTGCCCTCCGACAGTGCAACACTCCCTCAGTACTGCACCTCCGACATTGCAGCACTCCCTCAGTACTGCCCCTCCGACAGTGCAGCACTCCCTCAGTACTGCCCCTCCGAAATTGCAGCACTCGCTCAGTACTGCCCCTCCGACAGTGCAGCACTCCCTCAGTACTGCCCCTACGACAGTGCGACACTCCCTCAGTACCGCTCCTCCGACAGTGCGGCGCTCCCTCAGTACTGCCCCTCCGACAGTGCAGCACTCCCTCAGTACTGCCCCTCCGACAGTGCAGCACTCCCTCAGTACTGCCCCTCCGACAGTGCGGCACTCCTTCAGTCCTGCCCCTCCGACAGTGCAGCACTCCCTCAGTACTGACCCTCCGACAGTGCAGCACTCCCTCAGTACTGCCCCTCCGACAGTGCAGCGCTCCCTCAGTACTGCCCCTCCGACAGTGCAACACTCCCTCAGTACTGTCCCTCCAACAGTGCAGCACTCCCTCAGTACTGCCCCTCCGACAGTGCGACACTCCCTCAGTACCGCTCCTCCGACAGTGCGGCGCTCCCTCAGTACTGCCCCTCCGACAGTGCAGCACTCCCTCAGTACTGCCCCTCCGACAGTGCAGCACTCCCTCAGTACTGCCCCCCGACAGTGCAGCACTCCCTCAGTACTGCCCCTCCGACAGTCCGGCGCTCCCTCAGTACTGCTCCTTCCACAGTGCAGCACTCCCTCAGTACTGCTCCTTCCACAGTGCGGCGCTCCCTCAGTACTGCCCCTCCGACAGTGCAGCACTCCATCAGTACTGCCCCTCCGACAGTGCGGCGCTCCCTTAGTACTGCTCCTTCCACAGTGCGGCATTCCCTCAGTACTGCCCCTCCAACAGTGCGGCACTCCCTCAGTACTGACCCTCCGACTGTGCAGCACTCCCTCAGTACTGCCCCTCCGACAGTGCAGCGCTCCCTCAGTACTGCCCCTCCGACAGTGCAGCACTCCCTCAGTACTGCCCTTCCGATAGTGCAGCACTCCCTCAGTACTGCCCCTCCGACAGTGCAGCACTCCCTCATTCCTGCCCTCTGACAGTGCAGCACTCCCTCATTCCTGCCCTCCGACAGTGCGGCACTCCCACATTACTGCCCCTCCGACAGTGCGGCACTCCCTCAGTACTGCCCCTCCGACAGTGCAACACTCCCTTAGTTCCGCCCCTCCGACAGTGCGGCACTCCCTCAGTACCGCTCCTCCGACAGTGCGGCGCTCCCTCAGTACTGCCCCTCCGACAGTGCAGCACTCCCTCAGCACTGCCCCACCGACAGTGCAGCACTCCCTCAGTACTGCCCCTCCGACAGTGCGGCACTCTCTCAGTACTGCCCCTCCGACAGTGCAGCACTCCCTCAGTACTGCCCCTCCGACAATACGGGTCTCCCTCAGTACTGTCCCTCCGACAGTGCGGCACTCCCTCAGTACTGCCCCTCCGACAGTGCAGCACTCCCTCAGTACTGCCCCTCCGACAGTGCAGCACTCCCTCAGTACTGCCCTTCCGACAGTGCAGCGCTCCCTCAATACTGCCCCTCCGACAATGCAGCACTCCCTCAGTACTGCCCCTCCGATAGTGCAGCACTCCCTCAGTACTGCCCCTGCGACAGTGCAGCACTCCCTCAGTACTGTCCCTCCGACAGTGCAGCACTCCCTCAGTACTGCCCCTGCAACAGTGCAGGACTCCCTCAGTACTGCCCCTCCGACAGTGCGGCACTCCCTCAGTACTGCCCCTCCGACAGTGCGGCTCTCCCCCTGGCAGCCGGGGAGAGTCGGCCTGGATTGTGGGGCTCACGCCTCTGGAGTGTGTGGGACTCGAACCCGCGACCTGCTGACTCAGTGGCAGAGAGCGAGACCGGCCGAGACAAGTTTCGGCATGTGCTCTGAAGCGCTTGTGTAAAGACTGAAAAGCGTACCTTTCTGCAGCGTTGTCACCCCCTCAGGACGGGAGAAAGCACGTTACAGCCAATGCAGTGTAGTGACTGTTGTAATGCAGGAAACGCGGCGACCAGTTCGCGCACAGCAAGATCCCACAAACAGCAACGTGACAAACGGCCGTATCATCTGTTTTCAGTGATGTTGCTTGAGGCGTATATAGCACGGTCGACTTTGTCCTTGGTTATATCTGCGGAACAGACGTACAAAACAATAGCGTCCATCAAGGCAGCTCTCCATTGCATGGGAATGCGTAGGATATACGGCACAGAAACAGGCTATTTGGCCCAACCGGTCCATGCTGGCGTTATGCTCCAATCATTGGCGTTGGTCGAACTCTCAGGCCCCTGCCATGATATCATGTATCAGGCATGGCTCAGTGGGGAGCACTCTCGCCCGTCTGTCAGAAAATCATGGCGATCAAGCCACACCCACTCCAGCTCCGTGATCCAGCCCACCATTCCTGGGTTGCCAGTACTGAGGGGGGGTGCCGTCTTTCGTCAAAGGCGAGGGTCCCGTCTGCCCTCTCGGGTGGACATAACATCCCACGAGACTAGGATCATAGCATCGCAGAAGTTTACCGCACGGAAGGAGGCCATTTCGGCCCATCGTGTCCGCGCCGGTCGACAAAGAGCTACCCAGCCTAATCCCACTTTCCAGCTCCCGGTCCGTAGCCCTGCAGGTTACGGCACTTCAAGTGCACATCCAGGTACTTTTTAAATGTGGTGAGGGTTTCTGCCTCTACCACCCTTTCAGGCCGTGAGTTCCAGACCCCCACCACCCTCTGGGTGAAGACATTTCCCCTCAAATCCCCTCTAAACCTCCCCCCAGTTACTTTAAATCTATGCCCCCTGGTTGTTGACCCCTCTGCTAAGGGAAACAGGTCCTTCCTATCCACTCTATCCAGGCCCCTCATAATTTTATACACCTCAATCAGGTCTCCCCTCAGCCTCCTCTGTTCCAAGGAAAACAACCCCAGCCTATCCAATCTGTCCTCAGAGCTAAAATTCTCCAGTCCCGGCAACATCCTCGTAAATCTCCTCTGTACCCTCTCCAGTGCAATCACGTCCTTCCTGTAATGTGGTGACCAGAACTGCACGCAGTACTCCAGCTGTGGCCAAACCAGTGTTTTATACAGTTCAAGCATAACCTCCCTGCTCTTGTATTCTATGCCTCGGCTAATAAAGGTAAGTATTCCGTATGTTCTTAACCACCTTATCCACCTGGCCTGCTACCTTCAGGGATCTGTGGACCTGCTCTCCAAGGTCCCTTTGTCCCTCTACACTGCTCAGTGTCCTACCATTTAATGTGTATTCCCTTGCCTTGTTAGCCCTCCCCAAATGCATCACCTCACACTTCTCCCGATTGAACTCCATTTGCCTCTGTTCTGCCCACCTGACCAGTCCATCGATATCTTCCTGCAGTCCACAGCTTTCTTCTTCATTATCAACCACTCAGCCGATTTTAGTATCATCTGCAAACTTCTTAATCATACCCCCTACATTCAAGTCTAACTCATTGATGTATACCACAAAAAGCAAGAGTCCCAGTACTGAACCCCACTGGAAACATCCTTCCAGTCACAAAAACACGCATCAACCATTACCCTTTGCTTCCTGCCTTTGAGACAATATTGGATCCAACTTGCCACTTTGCCCTGGATCCCATGGGCTTTTACTTTTGTGACCAGTCTGCCATGTGGGACCTTATCGAAAGCTTTGCTAAAATCTATATACACTACATCATACACACTGCCCTCATCGATGCTCCTGGTTACCTCCTCGAAAAATTCAATCAAGTTAGTCAGACATGACCTTCCCTTAACAAATCCATGCTGACTGTCCTTGATTAATCCATGTTTTCTAAATGAAGATTTATCCTGTACCTCAGTCATTTTTCCAATAATTTTCCCACCACTGAGGTTAGGCTGACTGGCCTGTAATTACTCGGTCTATCCCTTTCTCCCTGTTTAAACAAAGGTGCAACATTAGCAGTCCTCCAGTCCTCTGGCACCACACCTGGAGCCAGAGAGTTAATAAATACTGTGAATAGTTGAGGCCCCGACACTGATCCCTGCGGGATACCAGTAGTCACCTCCTGCCGACTAGAGTACCTGCCCGTTATCCCTATTCTCTGTCTCCTCCCACTCAGACAATTTCCTAACCAGCTCAATAATTTGCTCTCAATTCCGTGGGCTTCTACCTGAGCTAACAATCTCTTATGCGGCACTTTATCGAATAGAAACACAGAAACATAGAAAATAGGAGCAGGAGTAGGCCATTTGGCCCTTCGAGCCTGCACCACCATTCAATATGATCATGGCTGATCATTCCCTCAGTACCCTTTTCCTGCTTTCTCTCCATACCCCTTGATCCCTTTAGCCGTAAGGGCCATATCTAACTCCCTCTTCAATATATCCAATCAACTGGCCTCAACAACTCTCTGCTGCAGGGAATTCCACAGGTTCACAACTCTCTGAGTGAAGAAGTTTCTCCTCATCTCGGTCCTAAATGGCCTACCCCTTACCCTTAGACTGTGACCCCTGGTTCTGGACTTCCCCAACATCGGGAACATTCTTCCTGCATCTAACCTGTCCAGTCCCGTCAGAAATGTATATGTTTCTATGAGATCCCCTCTCATTCTTCGAAACCCCAGTGAATACAGGCCCAGTTGATCCAGTCTTTCTTCATATGTCAGTCCAGTAATCCCGGGAATCAGTCTGGTGAACCTTCGCTGCACTCCCTCAATAGTGTGAACGTCCTTCCTCAGTTTAGGAGACCAAAACTGAACACAATATTCCAGGTGTGGCCTCACCAAGGCCCTGTACAACTGCAGTAAGACCTCCCTGCTCCTATACTCAAATCCCCTCGCTATGAAGGCCAACATGCCATTTGCCTTCTTCACCGCCTGCTGTACCTGCATGCCAACCTTCAATGACTGATGTACCATGACACCCAGGTCTCGTTGCACCTTCCCTTTTCCTAATCTGTCACCATTCAGATAATATTCCGCCTTCGTGTTTTTGCCCCCAAAGTGGATAACCTCACATTTATCCACATTATACTGCATCTGCCATGTATTTGCCCACCCACCTAACCTGTCCAAGTCACCCTGCAGCCTCTTAGCATCCTCCTCATAGCTCACACTGCCACCCAGCTTAGTGTCATCTGCAAACTTGGAGATATTACATTCAATTCCTTCGTCTAAATCATTCATGTATCAATTATCGGGCTCGAAATTGTAGAACTTAGCGCCCGCTGCCACTGATGTTGCTCTGCTCGAACTGCCCGGTGCCACTTTCGACGTGAGCCTGGAGCGGGCGGGAGGGGTGTGCCACCGGGTAGTGCCCGCCGACGTCAGCGGGTGGCCGAGTCGGCCAACTGAGCTCCCGCCCGCCGAGCAGAGCGATATTGATGCGGGCGGGAGCTCAGGTTAGTGAACTTCTTGTCATTATTTCTTCACGGGGACTTACCTGGATGGAGTCCCCTTAAGGTCTTCGGGCGGTTTAACATTTTTTTTTTTTTTTTTTAATGCTTTTGCTTTGCAAGGCCTTCCACCCTCCGTGGGCCCGACTCCATCCCAGGCGGCACTTGCGCGCCCAAAGCACCTCTGCCGCCGAGAATGAGAGCTCCCGGCAAATGCCGCCCAGGTTGGTGGCGTACGTCGTCCATTGGCCCTCTGCCGACCTTCAAGGGACCTCGGCCATGAATAGACTGATTGCAGGGTTGGACAGACTGGATGCGGGGAGAGTGTTTCCCCCCCGGGCTGGGAAGTCTAGAACAAGGGGTCACAGTCTCAGGATACGGGGTAGGACATTGAGGACCGAGATGAGGAGAAATTTCTTCACTCAGAGGGCGGTGAACCTGTGGAATTCTCTGCCCCAGAAGGCCGTGGAGCCAAGTCACTGAATATATTTAAGAGGGAGATCGATAGATTTCTAGACACAAGGCATCAAGTGGGTATGGGTACGAGTGCAGCGAAGGTTCACCAGACTGATTCCCGGGATGGCAGGACTGACATATGAGGAGAGACTGGATCGACTGGGCCTGTATTCACTGGAGTTTAGAAGGATGAGAGGGGGATCTCATAGAAACATATAAAATACTGACGGGACTGGACAGGTTAGATGCAGGAAGAATGTTCCCGATGTTGGGGAAGTCCAGAACCAGGGGACACAGTCTAAGGATAAGGGGTCGGCCATTTAGGACCGAGATGAGGAGAAACTTCTTCACCCAGAGAGTGGTGAACCTGTGGAATTCTCTACCACAGAAAGTTATTGAGACCAGTTCGTTAGATATATTCAAAAGGGAGCTAGATGTGACCCGAATGGCGAAAGGGATCAAGGGGTATGGAGAAAAAGCAGGAAAGGGGTACTGAGATGAATGATCAGCCATGATCTTATTGAAACATAGAAACATAGAAACATAGAAACTAGGTGCAGGAGTAGGCCATTCAGCCCTTCTAGCCTGCACCGCCATTCAATGAGTTCATGGCTGAACATGCAACTTCAGTACCCCATTCCTGCTTTCTCACCATACCCCTTGATTCCCCGAGTAGTAAGGACTTCATTTAACTCCTTTTTGAATATATTTAGTGAATTGGCCTCAACAACTTTCTGTGGTAGAGAATTCCACAGGTTCACCACTCTCTGGGTGAAGAAGTTTCTCCTCATCTCAGTCCTAAATGGCTTCCCCCTTATCCTTAGACTGTGTCCCCTGGTTCTGGACTTCCCCAACATTGGGAACATTCTTCCTGCATCTAACCTGTCTAAACCCGTCAGAATTTTAAACGTTTCTATGAGGTCCCCTCTCATTCTTCTGAACTCCAGTGAATACAAGCCCAGTTGATCCAGTCTTTCTTGATAGGTCAGTCCCGCCATCCCGGGAATCAGTCTGGTGAACCTTCGCTGCACTCCCTCAATAGCAAGAATGTCCTTCCTCAGGTTAGGAGACCAAAACTGTACACAATACTCCAGGTGTGGCCTCACCAATGCCCTGTACAATTGTAGCAACACCTCCCTGCCCCTGTACTCAAATCCCCTCGCTATGAAGGCCAACATGCCATTTGCTTTCTTAACCGCCTGCTGTACCTGCATGCCAACCTTCAATGACTGATGTACCATGACACCCAGGTCCCTTTGCACCTCCCCTTTTCCTAATCTGTCACCATTCAGATAATAGTCTGTCTCTCTGTTTTTACCACCAAAGTGGATAACCTCACATTTATCCACATTATACTTCATCTGCCATGCATTTGCCCACTCACCTAACCTATCCAAGTCGCTCTGCAGCCTCATAGCATCCTCCTCGCAGCTCACACTGCCACCCAACTTAGTGTCATCCGCAAATTTGGAGATACTACATTTAATCCCCTCGTCTAAATCATTAATGTACAGTGTAAACAGCTGGGGCCCCAGCACAGAACCTTGCAGTACCCCACTAGTCACTGCCTGCCATTCTGAAAAGTACCCATTTACTCCTACTCTTTGCTTCCTGTCTGACAACCAGTTCTCAATCCATGTCAGCACACTACCCCCAATCCCATGTGCTTTAACTTTGCACATTAATCTCTTGTGTGGGACCTTGTCGAAAGCCTTCTGAAAGTTCAAATATACCACATCAACTGGTTCTCCCTTGTCCACTCTACTGGAAACATCCTCAAAAAATTCCAGAAGATTTGTCAAGCATGATTTCCCTTTCACAAATCCATGCTGACTTGGACCTATCATATTACCTCTTTCCAAATGCGCTGCTATGACATCCTTAATAACTGATTCCATCATTTTACCCACTACCGATGTCAGGCTGACCGGTCTATAATTCCCTGTTTTCTCTCTCCCTCCTTTTTTAAAAAGTGGGGTTACATTGGCTACCCTCCACTCCATAGGAACTGATCCAGAGTCAATGGAATGTTGGAAAATGACTGTCAATGCATCCGCTATTTCCAAGGCCACCTCCTTAAGTACTCTGGGATGCAGTCCATCAGGCCCTGGGGATTTATCGGCCTTCAATCCCATCAATTTCCCTAACACAATTTCCCGACTAATAAGGATTTCCCTCAGTTCCTCCTCCTTACTAGACCCTCTGACCCCTTTTATAACCGGAAGGTTGTTTGTGTCCTCCTCAGTGAATACCGAACCAAAGTACTTGTTCAATTGGTCCGCCATTTCTTTGTTCCCCGTTCTGACTTCCCCTGATTCTGACTGCAGGGGACCTACGTTTGTCTTTACTAACCTTTTTCTCTTTACATACCTACAGAAACTTTTGCAATCCGCCTTAATGTTCCCTGCAAGCTTCTTCTCGTACTCCATTTTCCCTGCCCTAATCAAACCCTTTGTCCTCCTCTGCTGAGTTCTAAATTTCTCCCAGTCCCCGGGTTCGCTGCTATTTCTGGCCCATTTGTATGCCACTTCCTTGGCTGGTGGTGGTGGTGGTGGTGAATGGTGGTGCAGGCTCGAAGGGCCGAATGGCCTACTCCTGCACCTATTTTCGATATTTCTATGTAAAAAGCAGGAATATGATGTCGAGATAGAGGAACAGCCATGATCTTATTGAATGGCGGGGCAGATTCGAAGGGCCGAATGGCCTACTCCTGCACCTATTTTCTATGTTTCTATGGAAACCCCCTCCCAAAGTACTGTCAGGTACCTTGGCGGTTCCTTTGAGCGACCCCCCGGCGGGGT